>NW_006800199.1:492230-501511 GCF_000485575.1 Poecilia formosa | reverse complement strand
TATATATATATAGTTTTTTGTTCTGTTTGAGTCGTTTTCTCTGTGTTGTTGTGCAACACAGAGACTCAAACATTTCAGCACAGTAGCTGAGGAAAGTAGCATAGCAGCATAGCATTCAGCATAGTCGCTGAATTTGTTGCAGAAAAGGACTTTCTGATTTGGACAATAAACATCTGGTCACCTGTCTGTTTTTCCCAGACAGCAACCCTCCTGTCCTGTTGTGCTTTTCCAACTCTGGTTTTGTCTGTCCTTTGTCAGACAAGATGCTAGAAAATGGGAGCATCTCTATGACAGACAGTGACGTGTCTCCCCCTTCAGCATTTGGTGCTTCAAACCTAATTATAGTGCAGTGAGTCATTCAGATAAAAAGTGTGTCACAGCATGAGCAGGAGCTGCTGGGAGACGGAGCATAGAGGAATGGTCAATGAGCCCCATCTTTGTTTGCTCCACAGTTATAGCAGAAGACTGAATGCAGCTGTATCTGCAAAAGGCGAGCTGTACAGCAGGACTGCCGACAAGTGTATCACCGGTGATGTTTTATGTCACTTTTTCCCCACTGTGCAAATACAGTCAAATGAAAGGTTGCTTTATGTTCAAAATTATGATAGTGAACTTATAGACTGTTTATATTAGGACTTTATAAACATTTTCACTATGAATGCCAGTGTTTTGTGGGCAACAATAATAACAAAGGTAAACCAGAAGTGACTGATTTGACTTATTGTCGTGAAGTGAAACTAAATGAACAAAGTACGTCTACTCCCTTCCAATTTACTTCTCTAAGCCAGTGCTCCAAAAAAGGCCCAAGGATCCAATTAAAATGCTATTAAGACTGTTTCAAGTTGCACTAATATCCACATTTTTCAGATTCGGCATAAGACTTACAATTGTGCGAGCACTTAGTCATCATTGTAATGTTGAGGAAATCAAAGCAAATTGGACAACGTAGCAGGGTATCAACCATCTGTGGACAAAAACATCAAAGTCGTGATTAATGGGGTAAATAAGATTAAGCATTTTCCAGGCAGATACAGTCATTGCATGACACAGTCAAGTAACTATGTTACCTTCAGTTGTTATATCCTACACACATCAAACGTAACTTGGAAGACATTAGATTTCACAATTTGATGTTTTTAAATTGGCCTCGGTTTGCTTAAGAAGCTCCGACTCTTTCTGACATGTCATCACAACAACCATTACGCTGTGTATAACTGTTCTTAAAAGGGCTGGACTGAGAAATGCTTTGTTTTTTAACATAAACAGGCGCACAGTTCCACCAGGTGTTTGCCAATTGCTGCTGCTGCTGCAGCTGCATATAAACAATCATGCCTGTAATAAACATCCTTGAAAAGTTGAACCTGCTTCAAGCTCTGTCAGGCCAATATTGATTTGCTGATGTGTTAGCGACTGAAAAAGGCGGAAGATTTGAGTTTCAATAAACTTAATGAGCAGAGAAAAATATTCCGACTGTGTGGGACCCTTTCCGTCACTACATTTTTATGTAATTGTCGAAAAGGTATTACTTTACTTGATGACTAATTTAATGTATAATAAATCACTAATATTTACTTAAAAATTAAAACCGTTTCAGTTCACGCAAAAACAGCTGTATGAAATCAAAACATCCTCCTGTGGAGTAACTTGAAGTTAGTGATGAATTAAGAGAATTAATTCAAATAATTAACAAATTAAAAACCACAACTTAGCTTTATTTACATAGCGTACAATTACAAGAGATGTCATCTCAACTCAAACCACTTCACCTGGCAAACACATCCAATTCACGTCCAGTTATACAACATGAACACTGGTCCAAATTTGGGTTAAAAAAATCAATCCGGCTGATTTTATTAAATCCATTCACATAATTGGATTCAGATCCAACCACATCCTAATTATTGTACAGTAAAATCAGATTGTTTTATCACACAGTGCAAATCGATTAAATGTTATCTGGAAGAGGGTCAAGTTGATTGCCTTAAGTCACTGACTGTGCAGCAATTCAGCATCAGGTGCAATGCATGAGACACCAGTGGGGAGGAGGCACTGCCTTTCAACTGGAAGAAATCTCCAACAAGACCAAGCTCACTGTGCCTCGTTTACCAAAAGCTGGTGGAGCTCTAGATGCATAACTCATCATAGGAAAACCTCCACTTCTTATCAGTTAAGATTCAGAGTGCGAACAAAAAGGTTTTGATAAATGTGGCTGATGGAAAACAGTCATAAATTAAAGCCCCAAACCCTATTTATTCGTAGGTTCAATGGCCATCCCAAACTTTTTTACACTAAAAACTCTGAAAATGTTATGAAATTATTTGTTCTTTTCAAAGCATACTTGCAAAAACAATAAGCATTTTAGAGTTACACATTGCAAGGTGGCTGAAATCCTTAAGGCAGCTCATCAAGTGCACCAAATTGAAACATCCAATTTCTGTCAAATAGCTTTTTTTTTTTTACAGTTCCACAACTGAATAAAGTATTTTTGTCCTTAGGCTGACAATCAACAAGACACGTTTTGGCTCATATAACAATATTTAAAATTATTAAATTTAACATTGAACTGTTTGAAACTAAAATATAAAATGTCAGCAGTACTTGACATCAGAGTTTCACAAATGAAACAAAACCTCTTCAAAAATGTTACCGGGCTCACATGCTCTTTTGTGTTTTTTCTGTAATTCCAGTGTTTTTAATGGGTGGGAATTGCCACAAAAATCACTTTTTTAAATCATGGTTTGACTGTATTATGTAAAAACTTGGGTAGAAGTGAACTATATGGAAATGGTGCTGAATCTTATTATAAGGCTGCATTGGAATGAAACGAGTGGATCTGAATTCAATTATATTATAAGATTTGTTTGTTTCATCGGCGTTTGTTGTGAAATAACCTAAATTGAAAAACATCGATCGTTAGCATTCTCTTGATAACTGTTCAGTCACGTCAGCGTTAGGTTTTATGCTGTTTCAAAAATGAACGTTAACAGCCGTTAGATTTAAAGTAAATACATGAACTGTGATTTATGTCAACATTAACGCGCTGTCGTTATGAATATAGGCTAACAAAATAATTATTACTGATTGGTTACTTCTAGAACCAAACATATGAGCGGAAATGTTTTGGAGATTTTTAATGTTTTTTTTGTTGTTGTTTGTTTTGTTTGTTTATTAGTTGGTTTTTTTCTTCTTCTTCTTCGTCGAATTGCTTAATAAACCTAACGTTCCGAGAGGGTACACAGCTAATACGGCTAGTTTTGAAATCAAAACACGAATATATCAGCACAGACAACGCCTTGACTTACTTTTAAACACGCAAGACTGAGCGGCAAATCCTCTTCAATGTGCTGGGCCATCTCTCTGTGAGAAATTATATAGTTCTCGGGAAAGATTTAAGAAAGTTAGCTCTTCTACTGTTTTCGTTCGACAAGCTCCCGCCCTGAGAGACGCAAACTGACGTCAATAAACAACTTCCGCCACTGATGCTACATTCACGGCCAGTGGGGCATCTCAAATTCACAGAAAAACGCCACACACCCAGATGATACTCATCAAACTCAGTTTTATATTTTACACGTTTTTGTATTTCGGAACGGACTCCGTGGGTTAACATATTATTCAATATCTTAATGCAAGATTTGAACACGAGATCAGCAGTTCAATTATAGGACTGTGAAAGTGCAATTTACGTTGCCTATTCTATAAATTTAGCTATTGTAATGTTGGTATCACTTGCTTTGACAATTAACTCACCTGCCTAAGCCAGTGTCATAGAGTGTTATGCATCAACATAGCATAACATGAGTTTAGGATGATTAGTAATGTGAAATTTTCCCTGCGACGAGTTTGAGGTTTGTAGTTCTTTAATTGTTATTTAAGAATCTGCTATTATTACTGATTTTTTTACTCAGTTTCACTAGTCATAATGGAGAACCATTATGACTTTTCTTTTTACCCATTTTACCTTGATAATATCCTTTTTCTTTTTTTTTTTGTTTTTTATGAGGGATTGTTATATGAGCCATTCATCATAATGCTCTAACAGCAAAACTTCATTGATTCTGTTGGGTTAAAAAACAGAAGGGATGTCATTTCCGAGCCCAATCTGAATGTCTGAGGATGGAAATGTTGTATTCCAGAGCCACTGAATTTGATTGCTGGCCATGTTGTGACAGCATTCATACTCTCATTTGATTTGTTAAAGAGACAGCTGAACCTGGATGACATTAAAATGAAATAGAAGTATAAAGCATGTGATGAAACAAGTTCCAAGCTGACCATCAAAAACATATTCTATGCTTGCATGACTTTAGGAGTTGTCTCAAGTCCCCCTTTCTGGATCTGGAAAAGTCATTAAATCAGTTTCTCTCTTAACCTGTAAAATGCTCTAGCAAATTTAAATAAACCAACTTTTTGCTAACATAAAAAAACTGGAGTTGAGTTGGATCTTAGTTTTTTTGGTGGATTCCTACATGCCTTATTGAACTGAGACATCCTGGTAGTTCTCAACAAAGTGTGAAACTGCCAGGGTAAAAAAATCCCCTCTTAAGACTGATAACTCAGCCATGGTTTATGACTGAGCTGCTGACCGAAGTGGGAGACAGATTTCCAAGCATTTTGGGGTCTCATTCACGAATGAGGTTAGACAACATGATAAATCCAAATGATCTATACAGATATCTTTGACTGTTTGACTGTGAAGTTTGTTTCCAGCTGCAAAACCCCTCCTCCGACCAGTGCGAGAACAAACTCGTAGCCCCTGAGCCACCGTTAAGGAGCAGCTGGGAAACCAGTATTTGCCTGATGGTCATTCTTACTGGTGAGGTCAAGCCAAGAGATTTTCGGTTAGTCAGTGCACTACATGGTTATTTTTGCGAGACTGATTCTTGATTCACTGTCTGAGTTCACTGTGTCCTTGGTTATTGAAGTCATTGCTTTAATCAGTCATCTCTGATTCCAATCATCAAGATCTTCTGAGGAAGTCATCCTCACATGTGATTGGACCTCCAGTGCTGCTCTATTATCTAAAAACAACTACCTGCCTGCTTGTTCTCTTATGACATCTCTTAAGTCATCTTCATCTCACACCTCGCTCAACCAGTAATTGTCAGGATTCTCCACCCTCCTTTTCTCCAGAGACCTATCCTAGAAACTAAGCTCTCCAACTTAATTAGTTAAAACTTTCATCCATTCATCTGCTTCCTGACTCTAATCTGTCCTCTCCAGATGTCACAGAAGCCTGGATCCAGAAGCGCCTCTTAATATCTGCCAATCTCTAAATAAACTCCCCATCTTCTTTATTCTGGGTCCTGAGTGTAGTTCTCCATTTGGGTCAAAACTTTCAGCATCATGACATCAGGGTTGAGCCATGCGTACAACTCTGATGTTTATACATCATTATAAATACATCACCCTGACCTGATGTTTCAGTCTAAAATATCTTCTTTTTTTCTTCAGTCACGTACAGCGCTGAAAGGCATTAAATCATTTCTATAAAAATAATGAGACTTTTTAAGATAAGCTTAAGTGGACTTTGCAGAACGGCTAGATTAAGTTTATTGCTTTGTAAGTACTGAGCCATCAGATAAAATGCTGACCTTGACTGTGAAATCCCTGCATCGGTTCTTTGATTTCACCAATTAGCTGTGAGGGGAAAAAAGAGCCGATGTGGTCCAACTGCTTACTGACACTTTTTAGCTTGTGTTGGCCTTACTGACTCCACTTTCATTGATCATGTATCCTTAACAAGGCACTTAGACTTTCTCTGTTTGATTTATGGAGTCAGTTGTTTTCAATGCTTGAGTTGGATTTAAAGTGGCTTTTTAATTCTCAGTGTCCTTCACGAGAATGACTGTGAAGAACTATGAATCACCTGTAAAATCTTGTCACCATTGTTATTTGTAGTTCAATGTTTCCGTGCTTCTGCTTGTGAGGTGAGCATATTTTTGGATGGTGTAGACATTTACCAGAAGGTAGATTTATAAAACATTAGAATAGACCAAAAGTAAAGTGTTTGAGTGAGAGGTAGCATTTGGTTTTACAGTAACAGTTGTCTGTGAAAACATAAAAATATATTCTGTTTCTCATTAATACTTACATAAAGCAGAATTAAAATACTTATAAAACTCTTAACTTCCTGTAAAAATACTTGAGAATTTTAGGCATCATGTTAAACTAAATAGCTCAAATAAGAAACTAAACACACAAAAACACCACTAAGCATTAGGATGTAAACCTCTTCATATGTCAGTCACTTTTCATGAAGGAAAGCACTCTCACTCCTGCACATCCCCTTCATAGTCAGACCTACAAGATCTCTGCCACGCTGTCAGCACTGAGGAATACGCCTGCAGAAACTCTGAACCAATTATTTAGCCTTCAGGGAGAAGCACTGCATCACTCACTGACTGTTGGTACAGTTGTTCGGCATTTATCAGACAAAATGGGACTGAAAGTGGTGAATGGATACAATAACGTGCTGTCTTTTACTAAATACACATTATTATTATTATTATTATTATTATTATTATTATTATTATTATTATTATTATTATATTTAATACTATGCATTATTTTTCTTTATGTAGAATTACAGTACGACAGCAATGTAAAAAAAAACAAAATTTTTCCAGCATTAGTCTACTTTCAGGGCAGCTTCATCATTTCAAATGACCTTAGACTGGATGGAAATTTTATCATTCAGATTTTTCTTTCCTTTATGTGATTATGTCTAACTTCCATTTTCTTTTATAAGATGCTTTGTTTTTAATGCGGATAACATGCTTTACATCTATTTGGTGTGTGTTTGGGTGTATGTGGGGAGGGCAGGGGAGGTTGTTTTGTCTGTCCATTGTGTTTTTTTTTCCATTAAAAAGCTTTCAGTTACTCTGTATGTGAATCCAGCCGAACTTGCCTTCCCTTCCCTGACTTTCAAGTAAAACTGAAATGTACAGCTATGACCATAGAAATGTCACTTGTATTCTGGAAAAGCACTTCATGGAGGAGACAAAGACTCTTCTAACTATAACCATGATTCAATTTTAAATGTATCCATCCAAGTCTCTTCCAAGCTTTTGTGATGAGACAAAGGCTTGCGGAAGTCAAATTAAAGCTTTAAAAACGCCATATTCAGTCACATCACATAAACTCAGCAAAAAACCGCTTTGCTTCAGCGTTTGAGCTGGAGTCTGACCAGCCTCTGTCTATTTTCATTGGCCTGTAGAGACACTGATGGGTTTGGACAATAGGAGTGTTTATCCATTGGTTACTCAGCCAAGCAGACTTATATTAGCTAGATGACATAATGTGTTGAATTCCTGTGTGATTAGACTCCAGGTTTCAAATTTACTGGTATTGTGTTACAGATTAAACCCATTTCCAAGTATTCTTCAATAAATTTGGCCAGTCCAGAGTTTCCAAACAGTTTTTGTAGCGTTGACCCTGTGTGTTTACCAGTTCAAAATGCCTCATTTAATGTCTTTTGGTATTTTGATGATTTTATTATTATACCTTTTTTTGTTTGTTTTCAAGTCTCTGTTTATTCAATTGGAAAATAAGATTACAATGATCCAGACCAGTGACTGTGTGGTTGGATAATGCACTTTCCAAAAAAAAAAAGAAAAAAAAAAAGACTGTAGAGTGGAATCCTTTTGGTCTATGTGGAGGTCAATCCTTAAAAAGGGAAACTGGCGGAGTGCTTAATCTGATCGGGATATAAATTTTATGCTTACTTTTTATTTTAATTTATTAAACCTGTGACTCCTTGAAGCATTTTCTTTAAATTGTGGCATTCATGCAAACTTAGACAAAGTCTAAAACAAATCCAGTGGATTTTTAAAAGTTTGTACTTATAAAGAATAGATGATGAATAAAAATAAAGACCGCCTTTAATTCCAAATGCACGGTGTGTGTGTACGTTCAGTAGTTTTGTACCTGAGTCACAACTTTTTTAAGTCTATATACTATGTCCTTACTTTTTTCTTTTTGTCTGATGTGATATATGTTCACAGATCACATCTTTGTACAACTCTATCATTAGCACACAGAAAACAAAATTCTCATCCATAACAAATCAAGCTAGTAAAATAAGTGATTCATCACAAACTGTCCGATCAGTATGAGCGCTGTGTGGATCACAGAGGAGCCATCTTATCCCCTCCATCACTCAGTCTCCTCCCATCAGACAGGAGATACAAAGTCCCACTGGCAAGAAACGTGATATACAAAAAAACAAAAAAATCATTCATTCAATTGCATTACTCTTACTATAAGTGCATATGGTTTTTTTTCTTCTATTTATTCTGGAAGATTTATTGACCAATTGATCAATTTCTGTTACGTTTGTTGCCAGACATTTGTTCTTTATTCTATCTACGAACAAGGCATGACTGAGATATTAATAAGAAACCTTGTTAAGGTTTTCTACACCCACGTGTATTATCTTGATGTGGAGCCAACCATCCATAAGAATATAACATGGAATGTTTTTTGCACAGCATTGGGTTTTTTTTTTTTTTATTTATTTTTTTTACCTGACCATGTAGCTGCTGTGCAACAGCATTTGTGCTGATTTTTAGATATGGGAAAGTAACTCTGTCGAATCACAACACAGGCAGCAAAACATTAAGAATTTATCAGAACTGCAAACATGGATGCTAAAAAGCTGAAATGTGGTATTGTCATGCTTCAAATTCAGTCCATGATTTAATAGTCGAGTTTGCTTGACAAGGTGTCACAGTCCGGTACCGTGCTTGGCTTTATCAGCGGTATGCTATTGTTTCTTCCCGACTGGTCTGTCTGTATCTAATGAGACCCTTAGCACTGAGTCATCTAACCCTGTGTTGCCCAGTGCACAAGGCCAAACCTGCTTGGCATCTTAACAATGGTGGCCAACATGGAGAATTAGAGAAAACAGATGAAGTCAGAGGTAAGAAATAGCAGCATTGCAGCCTTGTATTTAAAGATGCTGTGGAATGAGAATTATACACGTTACTTTTCCTTAGTTTGTCATGTTATATTACTTTTTATTTTACAGTCATATTCAATAGAAGTACCTTTTGAAAATAGCCTTCGGGCAGGTAGTAAACATACTTTTCATTAAGCTCACCTGTCTTTATGATGAGTGTTATTGTTTTTATTGGTCTGATGTTATATTTATAATAAAATGTGGCATTTTCATTAGCTGTAAGTGGAAAATCAGAAAGATTAACTGAAATAAAGACTTGAAACAAGTCTGTCAAATTAATCTGATTTGTTTCACTTTGTGAAATAAGTTACTGAAATAC
>NW_006800199.1:484242-492113 GCF_000485575.1 Poecilia formosa | reverse complement strand
TAATTTTGTGTGTGGCTCCAAATGATTTTTGTGTGATTTTGTTGTCAGCACATTCAACTTTGTACAGAACAAAGTATTCAATGAGAATATTTCATTCATTCAGATCTAGGATGTGTTATTTGAGTGTTCCCTTTATTTTTTTGAGCAGTGTATATATATTAGGTCTGAAAGAGCTTGATGACGTTTGCAAGGTTCTGATCTTATATTCCAATTGGCCATGAAGATTTAGCCTTGCTGAACCAAAAGAAGCTGCCACATCAGTGAATTCTGAGAAAATGATTATGCTGCTTGAGTTTTTTTCTTCTTTATACAAAAGTTCTGCCCACCGCTTGAAGGTTAGGAAAGTTTGAACATTACAAGAATAAAGCAAGAGTTGAAATAAGTCCTAAAGGAAAACAGTTACGAAACAGAATAAAATGTATAATTTTATCATCATGGCCAAAAATCTGTGCCTCAGTCCAGCTGTGTCATGATGTCACACAGTGTTTCTGTATTCTGCGCTGCCTATACACCATGAGTGTCTTCCATGCAGTTTAGTCCTTATAAATATTTGAGCTCATCTTGTGGCGTACGTAGCATATTGTATGTTTCCTTCTCTGGCTGAAAGTTTGCACAACAGTGACGACACACGCCAACTTGTCTGTGACTTACTGTCCTCAAGCTTAGTTTATTATGCATGCAGTATGAACAGGACCTGCTGCACTACTGCACTTCAAAGATCCAGGCATGACTGGAAATGTCACAGAATTTGGAGCTTTTGCCGTTCTTCAGTGACCTTGAAAACCTTTTGATGGAGTTTGGCTAAATGCATTGCCACGGAGCAATTTGATTCAAATATGCGCATAAACAGAAGCTTAACATTGGAACACATCAAAGATACGCCCACTGTTCTCAGTGCACCGTCTGCTGGACTGGATTCCACTCAGATCTTTGTTTGATACCCCGAGACTTCTAAATATGAGAAAAATCTAATTTGGACTTTTTTCACCTAGACTATCGTCTGGAGAGTCTCTGCTTTGATCCCAGCATGTCAAGTATCCAATGAAAACAAGTAATTTCAGTCCAAACTCTGAAAAATACGATAGTTTTCTAAAAAGTACAAGTTTCTAAATTAAGAGAGAACCATTTGCATTATTGTAACTCTGAATAATAAAAAATTCTAATAAATCTTCCAAGGTTTACTATTAGTCCTCAAGATATTTAAACCGGAGAGGAACAAAGAGCTGCTGAAGGCTCAAACAAGAAGCTATAATAATTTTGCTGGTTCTTTGACTCTTGGAAAGCGTTAACGTGTTATTGATGTCCTGACTTTCCTTTGTGCATTAATTACAATGAAATATGTCCTCAATTAAGCCATCAGAGAGAACTTTTGTAACTTCTTTTTCTTATTTCTCACTTTTTCTGGTTGACCACAAAAAAAATTAAAAACTTTTGTGAAAGTAATTGCATCAAAATAAATTCTTCTAGTGTTTATCCAAGCTAATATGTTTCTGTTATAAAAATGAAACTTTTGAGGCAGTTCCACTTTAATAGGAAAGCACAACAATTTGTTGATGAACACCTGTAACAGCACCGTCTAGAAATATATGACAAAAAAAACACAGATTGGATTGTTTTCCTGATAAAAAAACAAAAAAAACATTTTAACTGCAAATCTGTGTGTGTGGGTGCAACCTCTTTAACACGCTGATATAATATTAAAGTCTGACTCTACAATTTCACATATATTTAATGCACAGGACTTTTGAGAATATGATTGCGTAAGACCCTTCAGTGAAATACCTTCCAGGCTGATGGAAAATGTGAACCCAGCTGCTTGTTTTACATGTTCCTGTTGAGCAGCTGTTTCTCAGGTGGAACAAATTGAATTTTGTTTATGCCCTGCTCTGCTGGTGTGAGGCTCTTTTCCAATAGATTAGAAAGCCAATTCCACACAGAGATGTAATCAGTTAATTTATACAAATGCTGTTGGAAAACTGAAGGTATACCCATATCCACCTCGCTTTCAGCGAACCTTTAAAGAGTAAAATGAAAAGTGACGAGCAGTTTAATGCTGATAGTCATGAACCATTTCTCTGTTGCAGTTTCTCCATCATGTGGCCAAAGGATGAACTACAAAACATAGTTTTGAACATAAATATAATGAGAATTTTAGACAAGAATGATCACAGTTTCTGAAAAAAAAAAAATCTTGCAATGTGGTTTCATCTCTCTTTAGGGTGATGTTAAAAATACATCAGAGGAGAATGAAAAAAAAGAAGTTTGACTTGTCTGAATTTTCCCAAGACACAAAACTCTGCAGAGGCAACATGAAAAAAAAATTAAATGTGATCGCTACTTAAGAACTTTTAATAAGCTACTTGTAATCACATGTTCAGCGAACGAGATGAGTTTGGAAAGTGGAGACGCCTCTCTGCTGAAGTTATATAAAGAATTCAGGTTGTGTGCCATCTTCAGCAGTAATGTGTATTCACTTAGGAAATGCATTACACAGAAGACCAAAGCTTGAAAAGGGAGAACAAAAAGCATTTCTAATGAGAGTTTATTAAAGTTTAATAACTTAGAAAAAGCAAAGAAAAGAAAACACAGTTATGTCAGTAGAGTTAGCTGGGAGATCCTGCAGATATTAGACCAAGACTAAAAAATGTTATCCTGAAAGAGGCTTTAAGAAAGACAATAATAGATGGAAAAAATGACTAAAAGCATTCCTAGTGAATTACATGAAAGACATCTAAGTCTTAAAAAAAAAGTAAAAGTCTGCCTGGATACTTTACCAAAGACCTGGCACAACTTTGCTCTTTTTAAAGGATAATGTCCCCTCTATCAATGTGAAGATCTCGTGTGAAGAATGACGAGGGAAGACGCATTTTATGGATTTGTTTGGAAACTTGAAGGCTGAAGTCTTTCATGACCACTTTTGAAAAAGAGGAATTTAAAATGGCCACAAAATTGCTAAAAGAGCAAATGGCTATTCTTAATTTAGGAGAGATGACTAATGTGAGATGCACCAGAGTTCAAAGACATTTATATCTAACTTCCCTTAAATGTAGCAATTAATAAATAATTCATTTTACCTTTGCCATAATCTAAATGTTAATGGTGAAAGTGATAAAAAACTAAACTTAGAAGTACAATAAAATATAGTAATTTGTTTTAATAATTCAATTCAAAAGGTGAAACTATATAATGTACATTTAACGTGTGTATTTTTAATTTTTTTTTTTAACATTTTGTTGTTTTTTTGTTTGACAACTGAACATAACTTTTAAGCACTAGGACTTTTGGCACCCAATTAATTTTCTAGATCCACAAAAAAAAGAAAAGACCCTCAGTCAGAAACAGATCACAGAGGTTTATGGTTTTATTTCGACACAGGAGTTTTCAACATCCGGTCAGTGGGATCAAGTACACTACGTTACAGGTTTCAACCAACCAGACACTCATCAACAAACAGCATCACCAGACAAACAGGTAAAGGAGAAGGTAAAACAGTGTGACAGTAGTTCACACACCAGTCCCATACGGGGCCTCGCTCTGCTCTTTGACTCTGATGCCATCTTTTTGAACCACAGGTACATCACATCACATGTATAGGGAAAATGAGAGCCTAGTAGCGAACGCACAACAGAAGTCTGAATCGTTTCAGCCGTTGCCAACAACACCACAACAACAACTTATCTTTAAAAGGACAGGAGCTAATGGCTCAACTTCAGCACAGCCATATCACAGAGTAAATTATAGTAGAAAAAAAAAGAAACATTCAAGATGAATCTTTTAATTTTTACTGATAGTTCATGTTTACAGCAGTTATTTTTTTTAGCTTACCCTGGATTCACACAAGTCTAGATGAGCTTTTTTTTTATTTTTATTTTTATGAATCCTCCATGATTCATTGTGGCTTGATAGCTGAGTAGCAATAAGAAGTAGGACAAAAGAAAACGTCACTTTGAAATAACATGGCAACCAATAGGCAACGTATTACAGTATAAAAGTAAAAAAAAGGAATAAAAAGCTGAATTCTAATAAAAAAAAACTATATTGTGCACAAAAGGCACTCAAATGTTGTGTTCTACTTACACATAAATAAAGACAAAGTGTTAAATATGCTTCATTCATGTAATCATATACTTTAAGAAACTTCTCCTCATGGATTTAAAAAGATCTGAAATACAATATTAAATGAAAACAATAAAAACATCTTGGATCAGTTTAAGCGTCATATTAGATTCAGATAATTCCCACCATGCCCTTGATGACTTGACAGCTGGTTTACTACACAGAGTGATACCAGTAAGAACCAGAAGAGGGCGCTTTGTGTCTTTGAAACACCATTGAGTTTAGCTTTAGAAGATCATTCTTCTTGACAACAACGCCACAGAAACACCAATACATCCTGTTATGAGAGTTGAAAAGTGAAATTTACATCCAGCAAATATTTTCAGTCTGCATGGTGTATCTGTGGTCGAACTGTGAAATAACTACCCAGTTTAGGATCTGAGTTAGGTGTAATCATCACCCAAATCTATGGAAAGCTAAAAGTGCCAAAATCCAACAAGTAAATAATTTGTGAATCAAATATGTATGTACGTATGAATGTGTAAAAAGCATTTGAAAAACAATTAATTAATGAATTTATATAATAAGTAAACTGTGCATCTGAACTCAATCCATATTTCCTGTTCTACAGTTTCTAATGAAATAATTAAAATCATTATCTGGGCTCTTCAAATAGACAATAACATTTAATTGATTAGCCTACAGACCAATTTCATTGCAGGTCAATCACCTTGTCCATAACACTGAAATAATTAAATTAGCTTTAAATATCTTACTTAATGATTAGCACAACTACATCATTATTTCATAAAAATTAATGAACATTTAGTCATCTACTCTGTATAGTTTAGTCTAAATGATTACAATGATATATATCTCTTTTATGACTTACTTTTTGAATTGTGGCACTTTTAGGACTGTTTCCCATTCACTAAAGCAACTGCAGCAACATTTTATTCAACTGAATATTTTCAACCCTGCAAAAAAAAAGGAACTTTTTAGTCCAGATGGACTCAATCTGTGCATTTCACCATGAAAGGGCACCACAACACAGTCACTGAGTCTGATATCATGAGCCCCACATTACAGCGCAAAACATGCAGAACTGAGCAGGTTCTTTGGGTTGCAGGTTACAAGGTCTCTGGACTACATGAGTCAAAAGACAGAAGTTACAGCAGATATAAACACTGAAATATTGTGATGTGGATCAAATCCACCAATAGAAAAATTGGAGTGGCGTTAACTCTGAGCATTACTGTCAGGAATAATAAACACAAGGCTTGAAGTAAATAGCATAGTCTGCTAACACCAGACTATGCTATTTATAAAAAAATAAAAACTTCTCACATTTATCAGGATTATGGAGGTCCAAAATGCTATAAAGTAGTAAATAAATAAATCATTAGATGTTTTTGTAATATATAGGTTATAGCTGAAAACATAACATTGGAAATGATTACATGTAATACATGAATAAATGTGTCTACAAATATTTAAAAGGCAGTAATTAATACCAAATAAAATACCATTTTAAAGAAAATCACACACACACACGCGCGCGCACACACACGCACACACACACACATATATATATGATTGGTGAGCCTGCAGAGTAAGTCCTTTTTAATTAGTTTAACAGGACCAATGGTAGCTCTGACCACTACAGCAAATAGCCATGAAAAAACAATAAATAGTGAGATAGTTATTTTATTTTATAAAATACATATATTTGGGACACTCTTAATTACACATGTTTAAAATGATCAATGTAGCTCTTTCCATTTTTTTTATTTACTATTGATATAATTCTGAAACAATTTAATGATTTATTTATTTAATCAATTTTGGCAAATTTTGACCTCCATACTAGATTTTACTGTAGAAATTTAAATTTGATAAAGAACCTTAAAAAAAAAAAGCTGTGGTAACTAAAAAACATAAAATAAAATAAGCCTTTAATATGAAACAATCTAGATGAAAATGGTGTAAAGATAGAAAATATTTTAAGCAACATAAACAAAAAAAAAAAATCCTTTATTCAGCCGTTGCTCTTTAATGCTATTTCCAAACACACTCTAATTACAGAGTACATTGTAGAAGACCTAAACTGTATTTTACTATCAAATAATTTCCTTGTGATTTACTGAAAATAATACAAATGTCTTTTTAAGATCTAAGCGCAGGTCACCCCATCTTTGTTTTGTTTTGTTTTAACCTGTACACGATAAAACACAAATTACTAGCTCTATATTCTGTACAAGTTCCCTACAGGATTCCTTCATTAGGTGGTTTGTTCATTTTCTGGATTTCATATACGTCACATGAGAACAAACCGTGGACAGGGCCGTGTTCGGCCTGCTCTGTCCAACCATGCATTATGGGGGGAAAATATTTTGCTCTAGTACCATGGCACTGATTTGTCAAGTTTCTTCATGCCAAGATGCTTCATCTGCTGCAGTGTTGCCACACTCATGCCAGTTTTTAAATCCAACCCATAAAAATAACAAGGCTTTTTTTTTCCCCCCTAGAAATGTTGGATACTTTAAGCTTGTTGCATTTTTTCCATCATAGTGATTAGTATATAGAAGTTTCTACAATGGTTAACAAGCTCCATCCAAAGTTTCCCCTTTGTTCTCCTTTCCACGCATGCAGAAATAAATGTCACCCTGGTGTCACATTGTTCTTGTACTAAAACCAGAAAACATAACGATGTTAGGTAGGTTTGTACAAGTGCATCTCAATAACTAAGAACATCATTGAAAAGTAAATATATTAATTGAATTTAATTTGAGAATTGAAAGTACAACAGACGTTCATTACGCACAAAGTTATACATTTGAAATGTTAATTTTTTTATCATTTTGAAAATTATGGTTTACAGCTAGTAAAAACCTGAACTTTAGTTTCTCAAAAAATTTTATATTACATGTGAAGCATAAAATGTTTTTAACAATGTGTTCAATCCTTTAAAATCAAGCTTCAGATTAATATCTTGGACAGTTTGGCAACAGGCAGTGCAGCCAGCCTTCAGAAGGAGGGAATGCAATACCATTTAATTAATACAGAAGATAAAGGTATCCAAGCATATTATTAGAAAGTTAAGTGGAAGGAAAAGGTAATGGAAGGAAACATACTAAGTTATTTGAGGCCCAGTGTGAGGTTTTGTCAGTCAGTGGTGATAAGTGGATAAGTGACGCAGTTTGGAGCACATCACGTTTCCCTCTGCTGAGAAACTTTATAGATTTTATTATTCAAATTGCAAGCAGGACTGGAAACCTGCCGAAAGTATGGATACCTGCTTTGATAGTCCTGGCACCACTTGCTTGATTAGCCAACTAATTCTTCAGGCCCAAATGCTACAATGAATATCAAGTGCATAGTCAAAAAGAAGAATGAGGGATCCAAAATGGATATTCACTAACTTAATAGCAGGAAAATATTCCTGGATTAAAATATATATCTTTTTTCCAAAGGTGATGTTGTAATTTGTGAGAAACTGAACATTGGGGTTTTTATGAGCTGTATGTCACAACCACGCTAAGAAATGAACAGAAACAAACAACTGTGTGTGATGAATTCATCCCTCTGTGTGTAATGAATTAATACGATTCAGTTTTTCAAGCGATTATTAAGATAAATTGCATTTTTAAAGATACTCTAATTTATCAAGATGCACCTGTCAGCAGAGACATAAGGTCTGAGCCCTGGACGGTAAACAAAGGATGTGTTTTAGTGGTTTGACACTCGTCCACGTGACGTGTTTTCATACAGGAGAGATGGAAAACATCAGCTGGACTGGATGTCACGAGTGGAAA
>NW_006800199.1:447583-484131 GCF_000485575.1 Poecilia formosa | reverse complement strand
TTTTTTTCACTCAAGTATTGCTTCAATGGCCTTCAACAAATCTCTGAAATGAGAGCATGGCCATAGATTTCTGTTGAAGCTGAGGTATAACTGAAGTTTACAGTCTTTTACACAGTAGGTCAAGTTTCAAAGAGCTGTACGACATTAAACCCCTACAGCATCGTCTGCTGCTTTGTCACCATGGTAACCCGGAGACTCCTGTACAGTGAGGACAATACTTTTCTCTACTTTAAGGAATATTTTTCTTGTTTTGATCATCATCTTTTTCTCCCTTTTAGAACAGATTCCACCTCTGCTACATGCCACCAGTCTTGTCCCCGGCGTCACCTGAAACATTCACATTGGACCCTGAAGCTGAGCTGTTACTGGGAAACAGTTTTTCAGTGGGAGTCACGGCGGGACTGCCAACCCCCGAAGAGCTGGAGCTGCTCGAGCGGTGCTGCGTCGGAGCGGAGCGTGCCGGTCTCATGGCCGGCGGGCGCAGCTGGGCCCCGGCCAGCCGGGCGGACAGGGCGGGCTTGAAGGTGGTCATCATCTCAGAGGTGGAGCTGCTGCTGCGCCGCATGGCTGCGTCCGGGTCACGGATCATGATGGTGTGAAGCGGGCTGCCGGGCTCTGAGCTCGCCGGGTTCTTCATTAGCTCCAGGGTGTCCAGGACCACATCGGGGGCCTGCTTCACGGTGTTCTGGCGCTCCAGCTCCCGCAGCTCGTGGAGTGCAGTGCTCATGGTCTTCTCAATGTCCTGAAAAAGAGACAGAGAGAAAATTTGATATTCAAGACGGTTTTAAAGCCCCTTAAAAACAGAAGGACTCTGTTAAGTTTAATGTATGTACTGCAGGTCATATTCACACTACTTACATTAAAACAACAAAGGTTTACTACAGTGTCCAGAAAAGTATTCATACCCCTTGATTTCTCTTTTTTTAAGAGAGACCCCAGGTGCACGCCATCCTTCCAGATTTTGATTTGTTAAAGTCATGTACAAACACTAATAAGCTACTGAAGATGAAAGTTTGTTGCTATAAGGTAAAAAATGTGTTACGGACAAAGTCTTACCTCAGCCAGAGCCTCGGTCTCCAGTGTTTTGTGGTCCCCCAGGCTGCTGTGGCGGGTGGCCCCTGGCACTGGTCTCAGTGGGTGGCCCTCTGGATATGCCTTCCTGTCTGGATAGTTAATACTGCCTGCACTACCAAAAGTGCCAAGACGCCGTTTTTCTGGACTTTCCATGCGAGCCTTGCTAATGGATATTTTATGAGGACTGCTGGGACAGGCGGCGGCACGCGGCGGAGTGTCGGGCACTCTGGTCGGGCTGTGGGTCTCCGTTCCGCCGCTACGACGGCGCGGGACTGCAGCGCCGTCTGACCGTAGCCTGACCCTGGAGAGGAGAAGCCAGACAAATCAATTAGAAACACTGCAGCATATTTCAGACCGTTAGAACTTAAAAAGTGGCTTTTATATTTTTGTCACCTCCCCATGACTCCTCCGAAGTTGTAATCTGCCGGCTGCTCACAAGGCGATGGGATGTCATTTTTGGAGGAACCCTCCAGTAACGGTCCACTGCTGGCTTCACTGTCTGCTTTCTGGCTGAGATTATCGGAGAAGGCATCGTCCCTGAAACAGCAGAGTCAGATCTGTTCAGCGGACCTTCGTCAACGCCCTGCAAAATCCCTTTTCAAACATAACCACTGCTAAAACCGATGACGTTGTTACGTACAAGTCTTGCACAACAATATACTGATGGGGGATGAGTCCGTCCACGCCGTTGTGACGACCCTCCCACCAGTCCTCAGAGGCCCTGTGATATAGAAGCAGAGACGCTCCCTTCTTGAAGGACAGCTCCCGGGGACTGCGTCCTGTGTAATCGAACTTGGCAATGGCTTCAATTTGTTCGACCTCTGAAAACACACACGAGCAAAATTACATGAGATATTTTTCAGAAAATGAAGCAACATGATTAGAGACATACTGGCTTTTTTTTTTTTTTTTTTTTTTTTTTTTTTTAAGCCAAGAGGCAAAAATTGGCCTATGTGTACCATTCATAGTTCTGCCCCATTTTGGTTCTTTTCTCTGTTTTCAAATCAATCGTACTCTGTTATCACAGCCAAGAGTCTTCTTGCTGCTCAAGGAGCAATTTATAATTTCAAAATGAAAATCACGGCAAGTTCAGGACATCTATTCTTCAAAGTCTTCCATGCAAACAAAGACAAAAACACAACAGATCTATTTTTCTAGTGTGCACTCCTGTCTCCTTTCATGGGGCATGTATGGTCCAGGCTTTATGCTGAGAATCTGGATTATTATAAGGAGGAATCCATGTCGGAGTGAGGTGCATTGACTCTAATGAAATAGTTACACATTTGTAAAAGCACCGACATTGGTGAGCAATATCCAAGTTTTTCTACACTTCAGTTTGTGTGCAATTTAGTTATCAGACCACAATTACTGAACAAGGGAATTTGCTTTTTTTTTCCACATTTGGGTTCCTTTAATCTAACATATTTGTCTATATTGTTTTACAAACATAAGAAAGTCTGATAAAATTGCACGATTTACTTCATATTGCAGAAAATATGTGTCTATTTTGATGTTATTTTTAATTATTATATGATATAACACTGTTAATTTACCCACAGAGGGAATAATAATCTAAAAAAAAAGTGCCCTGCAGTGTCTTAAACAGGCCAGCAGGGGTCAGTCAAGGGGAATTGTTCAACAGCAGGTCATATGTGAGCAGGAAAAACAAAATTTAAGAGGAAAACGCCCAGAAAGTTTGATGTTCTTAACCCACCAGAGATGGATGTTTGAGCTGCCATTTGAGGCAAAATGGAACAGAGCTATAGTTCAAATGCAACCTAAATTAAAAGACTGAGGCTACCCTCATCACTGCCGGGGATTCGCTCCCAATTAACATGAGCCTGTTTTGCTTTCATGAAAAATGAGCTACTGCCAGAGGACACTAAAAACTGTTATGTATGAAGGGCAACCAGAAAAACTTCGCTTCCTTTTTTCAAGTGAGAACAAGAAAAAAAAAAACTGCATGGGGTCAGCACTTTCTAACACCCTCTCAAAAAAAAAAAAAAAAAAAGGCATCTACAAAGCTGAAATTTTAAGAGACAGCACTGAGGGAGAGATCCCTCGGTGTATAAGCAACACTGTGGCTCCTGTGCCTGCCCCGGTTATGTATTCAAAGCTCAGAGGACGAGCGAGGAAACACTATACAAAGGAGAATGTCCCGAGAGAATCGCTGAATAACACCGAACAAAGAGTCGGCGCAGAGAGGGGGGAGGCACGCGCTCACACACACACAGCAACACAGATCAAAAAGACTACACTGCATGCCAGCACTGTTTACTCAAGTTGCTGTTAGCTTCAAACATCACCTAAGCCTTTTTGCCTTCAGAAGCTGCTGCAGCTCAGACTGCACATACTCAAGAGTGGAAATATAGTCGATGCAACCAGCCTGTCTGCACTTTGAGGTATTTTGAGCCAAAAAGTCTGTAAGGGTGTTCTCTCGTCTAAAATAAATGTGTGTACAGTGCCTCCCGCATTTATTGGCCCCACTGGTAAATATGTGTAAAACACATTATAACAAACTCATCTTTTATTGCAGTAGCAGAGCGTCACATGGGAAGAATCAGTTTTTTTTTTGTTGTTGTTTTTTTGTAGTTTAATTTTTTGTTTTACTATTATTTTCTTTTTGCAAATTTACTAGGGTTAGTCATTTGTTTAACCCTTATTTGCCAAAAAATAAAAATGAAAAAATAAAAAATACAGCACTCAGGATTCTACAGCATTTCACAGGTTTGGAAAAGACAGTGAGAGGAAACTGTGACCATTTTCCCCCTTGGCCTTTTCTCAATGTTTCTTCACTCCACATGTTTTCTACTGGATTTAGGTCGAAGGACTGAGATCGGCTCATTGTATTGTAGAGGCTTTTGTTTCAAATGCCATTAAAACTGAAAGGACTCACATACAATAATGCTAATGCTTTGCTATTTAACACCTCAACAGTGTGTTTACCTTCATCACTAGTGTGTGGCTCAGTCCCATTATCAGCTTCATCGATGGTCCCTGGTTCACTGTGGGGACTGTCACTACACAAAGAAATGTGAAGAGAAATTTAATCACTAGTAACACAGCAAAAAACTATTTCCATGCACCAACTGAAATAATAAATCTTGTTCACAAATAGGAGAATAGGAAAATTACTCTAATTTTCAATGGGTTTATCCCCGGGTCACGGCGCCACTCACCAGTACTCTTCCCCGCCCGTCATGCACTTCTCGTAGACCGGCCCGTCCAGCTCACGCTGATTTGGGAAGATGACTTCATGGTTGATGATGATGGTCTTGATGACTTCGTTGACATGCGCCTGACACGCCACGGGGTCCTGGCCGTCCGGGATGGGCATCAGAGTGGGGCCGAAGCAGATGGCTAAATTGTAGGGATCCATCATGTTTTCATCGCTGTACTGGGAAAGACTGAGGAGCAAGAAAGCAGAGGTTGTTGATCCCGCCTGTATGTGGCTGATTCGTGATATTGTTGAAGAGAGCAGCACTTTATTTTTTAAACATATAGCAAGAGAGATTGGAGAGACTAAAAAGCGGTTGAAAAGAATCTGCTGAAAGAAGAAAGAAATGTCTGTAAATTGAGGATAATGTTTTATTTGGAGTTGTTGGGAAAGATCAGAAATTTTCTATGAAAGGAACAGTGATAAAAGATAAACCTTGCAACGGGACTTTGTTTCAAAGGAACACAGTATAACATGCTTTAACATGCCGTGACATTTGCTTTAAAAGCGTTTGCAATCACCCAACATATTGAAATCCACTTATACATCTTCCACTGCAGAGTAACCCTGTTTAACCAAATCTTTCAGTGGAGCAACAGGAAACCATAATCAGTCTTTGCACATTGTTAGCAGGCTAAGTGTGGGCAGAAACAGTGCAGCTGGAATCGCTCCAACAGAGCATAATATAAAGTCAGTGTCTTTGAACTGCAGACAGCAAGTAAAGGCAGCATTAATAACATCCGTTATTAGAGGAATATTACCCCGCTGCAGACAGATATGAGTTTTCAGAGTTGTACATAACTTCTCAAACACATGTGAGATTGCATATCTAGCATATCAAGTCTCCTTCCTTTACTTGCAATCTATTTGGTGTTTGCTCAACACAGAGGAGAATTACATTTGCATGCAAAATAAGGCACAAGATTCAGTGTCGTCTCCTCTGTAGAGATTATGCGAAGCACAGACTCATCTTTGCATGCTGTTTGTTACAGAGGAGGAGGTGTGAGTTGAGGTTTAAGGACTAAAACTCACTGATTGAGAAATGCAAAAAGGTATCTCATGACGATTATGACGGTCCGAGGAAGAGTGACGACTATCTGCTGGATGTGATGGGCTCTCTCCGCTTCTGACTCCAGCTCTGAAACAGCAGAAAGTAAAAAAGAAAAGATGGCAAACATCAATTAAAAATAATTTGACTTTGACATGGCCACTTGCTGAGAAAAAGCACATTGAATGATTTTCCAGAAACATGTAAATACTACAAATGATTATGTTAAAACTATAGAGATTTTTTTTTAGTTCCCAGTTCTTAATTAATTAATTAATTAATTGATTATTATTATTATTTAAATGATCAGCCCTGTCAGTGTAGTCTGGAAATAATCTAAGATCAGAAGTGAATGATGGGATTGGAAATAGAGTATATAAACGTGAATATTTCCCACATATTTTTTCATTTCTTTTTTCATGTTTACCCAGACCTGGAAAATACTTCTGGTAAATGTGTATCAAGCTATTCTTATCAGCCTGGTTGTCTGGTGGTATGATTAGGTCCATGTCGGGTACGGCACAGTCTTATTTCTAAGAAAACGTAAGATGTCAATTTTCCTTTTTTCCATCTTGTGAAAATCCCATCTTGTTTAAGTCTTTTCTGCTGACTCACTGATGGTGGAAATGAAATCCAGGAAACGCTCCTTCGGGAAGAGTGGGTTCTCCAGCCCTCTGAAATACAGCTTCAGCACTCCTGCCACTGAGTTAATATCGTGGTCATTCTGGTCGTCAATCAGTGGGTCCTCACCTAAAAGAGAACAAAATCTGATGAGCCATACTTCGGACTGAATTGGTTTGTCCCATTTAAGTGCTCTGGACATAGAAACTGGGAACGCAGAAGATGGACTCACCTCTTTCAAATGAGTTTTTGATGTCGTTGACTTCCACCTGTGATCCTGGCACGCGAAATATCCCCTGCTGCTGCAACCCTGGGAGAAACCCAAACCAGATTCCACTGATTTATAACTAGGCTGGCTGTCACTATCTTGAAACCACATCGCCAGCTTCATGACAGAGCTTTGGAAACGTATAACACGGGGCAGGAAATGTAATCTAGTCGTAAAGAGAGAGATACGTATTTTTCCAGGCAAGGGCCCCCTCAGTGAGCCGGCAGCATGTGGTTTTAGTTAGAGGCTTCTAATCAGTTTCATTAGGTCCAGATCCAGAGCAGAGGCCTGCAGGCCACAGCAACGAGCTGAAGACAGATGTGAAGGTAGACAGGGAGGAAGTCTAAAGAGGTTAGGGGGGCGGACCGAACCCGACGAAACGAAGACCAGTTGGAGACTCGAAACTCTGTGTGTGATCTGTTGTCAAGTTGCAGTCAGCCAGCTGAGAGCTTCAAAGAGCGTGCCAGTCAGTTCTTGTCCATTGTAAAAGTTAAACAGGAGCACAACGAACTTATTTTATAGTTTTGTTTTACTGCCTTTTTGCTCTGAGGAAACGGCGATAAAAGCACAAAGCGAAACTTACCGTACAGGTTGATGTATCTGACGCAGCTTTCAACAACAAGCGGAATCGGTTGGCCCGAGTCCTGAAGCGTTGTGAGACAAAATATATGCATATAAAAGACACGTTCAATCTTATGAACATTGTAAATAATGATTGTTGTTGCATGTGCAGTGGCGTGCAAAAGCTTTCATTCCCCTTGGCCATCGCAAAGTCGTCCTCAATTGGGAAGCAGAAGTAAGAGGATATGTGGTTTTAATTTGTTTTTACAAATACAAATTTTAAAAGGTGTGGTACACGTAAGCATTCAGCGCCCTGAGCCAATACTTGCATCTTATTTGACCCAGAGAGCTTTTTACACATGTTGGCAAACTGCAAACAGAATTTCTTGCATGTTTCTTTCAACAAGGACTTTCTTCTTGCCTCTATTTCAAAAAGGCCAAATGTGTGGAGAGCTAAGCTAAAAGTTATTCTTTTTCACTTCTGGTTAACGCTCTGCTTGCTTGACTTGTTGGATGCTGATGTGTTGGTAGGTTTGCTGGTATCCTCTTTTGTCTTTCAAACAATAGAATGCATGGCGCTTTGTAAGATATTAAAACCTAAGTTATTGTTTTATAACCCTACTTTCTCCCTGTGTTCCTTCAAGATTCTGTTTGTTCACTAATGTTCTTGAATAAATCACAGAGTTCTTTAACAATTAAGTGATTTCTGAGTGTAACTGACTGCATTTAGGAGCACCACAGTAAAGGGGCTAAGTTCAAATGTATGACAGACTGGATGTTTATTTGAAAAGAAATTAGAAAACCTCTTATGGTTTTTTTCTCCCATCTCTATTCGTTCAATCACATCAAATCTGTATAAAATGCATTCATGTTTTTGGCTGTGGCATAAAAATGTAAGTGAGTTCAAGGGGCATGAGAGGGATATGAAAACTTTGGCAAGCACTGTACCAGAGCCATCTGGCATGCATATCAATCTCTAAGTGTGCAATATGTAAATCACAACAAGTAGAACATGTTTTATTAGATAACAGAAGGAAAGCGACAAAAAAAAACTGAAGTTGTACTAAATATTTTTCAAGTGCAGCACAGCAGAGGAATGTGAGTAAGTACTATAAGTACAGCATTAGTCTGGTGTCCCTTGCAGCCAGAACTACATTCTCTAATAACAGTGATACCTGAATACGAGTTCGGGCATTCCTTCTTCCTCTGGGAAAGAAAGCAGCAAAGCAGAGGAAGAAGAGACACAGAAACCACAGGGTTAGAAGAAAAGCTCAGATTGTTATTGACCCTGCTGCGGGTTAAGGGTGGTTAAACACAGGGAGTCACAATGGGACGCTACAGAGTGCAGTCAGGACTGGGTGCAGAAATGGGACAGAGCAAAGATGCTGTTCTCTCCTGTATCTCAGTCATCACAGTCTGACTGGGTTTAGACAGGAAGCTGAAGACTCTAAATTGTTCTGCAGGGAAATAAAGGGACGATTGATAGCCAGTGTGTCCATATATACCAGCAGGACTATGGAAGGAAGGAGCAATTAGAGGTTAAACCAGGGTGTTATGACCAAAAGGCAGCTGGAAAAGGGAGGAGCGGAAAGCTACATTTTGTGAGAGAATAACAGTGAAGGTTCTGGCTGCGTTCCCTCAGATCCTGCCGGGTTGTTCAGTCATACAACACCACCACCACCACCAGGGGTACCTTGATGAAGGTCTCCATATTGCCGTTAAACAGTTTATGGTTAAACATGGAGCGTGGCCTAGGTTTCCGCATTTTCTGTGGTTTAGGGGGGAGGGTGGGCGGCCTAGGAATAATTGACAAGGGGGACAAAAATACCACAAAGTGAAAAGGTAGAAAGCATAATAAAAACATGCAGACATAATTGCTAATCAAAAGCTATAAACATATAAAACTTTCACTTAAATTTGACCTTTAAACTGAAAAAAACAAAAACAAAAACAAGAATTTGGCTTAGAAAAATACTTTAAAACAATTACATTACAATTATATAACATTTTAGATATTTTACAGTTGATTCTGTACATTGTGATTAAAAATTAAAACTTCAAATTAGGAAGATAAATAATAAATAAGGTTGTCATATCACTGTTAGAATTATAGGGTTCATACACATTTCCTCATCAAATTTCCAAAAAAATCTCCATTCGATGGATGGATGGATGGATGGATGGATGGATGGATGGATGGATGGATGGATGGATGGATGGATGGATGGATGGATGGAAACACACAAATGGTTTCATAGATGGTATTTCAATTTTGGTAAAAAAAAGGAAAATCTTTTAGGGAAGGGATACAAGGTAAAATGCCTAAAAACAAAATTATTTTTAAAGTAATTAAATAATCACATCTTTGTAGGGACCCAAAGATGTGAAAAATAGTCTTGAATGAGTTGGAACCTTTTATTATTATTATTATTAATTGAGTGAAATCCAGAAAAAAAAATTAAATGTGTAAAAATATCACAAGCAAAAAAAGAAAAAAAGACAGTAAATTAAACATTTTGAGAAAAAAATGGTTTAAACCACTTGTTTTTGTACAGGAGCACAGCAGTTCACAGCAGTAAAGCTGAGACTGGGACCAACATCTTACCTCGTCGTTCCACACTCGGCTCTTTCCCCTGAGGAAGAAACAAAGGAGGAACTTGTCATATTCTTGTGTCTTTATGTTACACATTATGCAGAGTCCAATCAGTGTCCTGTCCCACTAACGGATTTCAAAACAGACAGAATCACCGCTGACGACAAGATAAATAGAGCTGCGCTAACACCATCCAAGGGACAAAGCCGGTAAACAGTCGTCGGGCCCCAGGGGACAAAAGAGGCCCCCCTAAAACGGTCTCTGACGAAACAGGGGTGGCTGCAGTGTGTGCAGGCTGTGGAGGGAGGGGTCCATCTGCGGTGACATTGAATCATGTCTGTACTGCTTCACCGAGCCTTTTGTTGTGTCTTTCCAGCAGCACAGGCACAGATTGATTCCCCACAAATAACCTCGCTTCATTCATTTGACAAAAGATTTGAACAGAAATGTGTTTTAGAAGTGAGGAGAACATTATGACACCCCACCCCTCATAGCTGCTGGGGACTCCCTTTAGGCAAAACAACTTCTGTGAGATGGTTCTTGTTGCGCTACACCAGCATCTGACATCAGTCTGAGAAAAGTCTGATCCTCATTTCAGCCATGAGACGTTTCAGTGGTTCCTTACTTTCAAGTCGACCGACATTTTAGAAGGATAAAGGTCTGGACTTGCCCCAGGACTTTTCATTTCAGATCAAAATGAAGCAAAACCGGACCTTTCAACACGACGATGACATAAAACAGCATCAAATCTATCAAAGAGTAGCAGAGAGAATTAAACTACGTTTCAGCTTCAACTGTTTTACAGGCGGTTTTATATTTTATTCAAGCTGCATGTGATACGCGGTAGATTTCCATGTTGTTTGGAGAGACTCAAATATTATTGAGTCTCTCCACCTCCATGCTTCACTGTGAGGTTCTTCTCCTGGATTTCTGCAGTCGGTCTAAGCCAAGCCTGTTTCCTGTTATCTATCCTGGTGTCTTGATGATTCAACTTTAGACTCCTCTCTCCAAATAATGTTAATTCAGAAGTCCTGGTCTTTGCCCATGTTCCAAGTGGCACTTTTTTTTTTTTCTTAGAGAGCAAAGGTTTCCCTCTCATTTAACTCACATTAAACTTAAACCTGATGCTTTTCTAATCAAGAGCCTGCTGACATTTTACCATTTTTGGAGACTTATTTTAGCATCGTAAGGTCTGCTTTCAACACGAACGTGTCTGAAATGCCTTCAAAACTTTAAACTTCCACACACAAAAAAATCCACGAAGAGAAAGCCGTCTCCACTTTTAAACAGCTCACCTCAAAATTAAAGACCTGTTCAAGCGTTAGAAATAGTAATCAACTTTTGACAAGACAAAAACAGACGCTGAATGACCACTTGCGAAACTTAGGTTGAGATAAATACATGCATATATATATTTAGGAACAGAACCACTTGGTGCCAGACCTTGATATTATGTTTTTATTAACACACACAGCAAGATGTAAACGCCATGTGGCACTAACCAGTTTCATCCCGTTCCCTCTGTCATCCTGACACCACCCACGCACAATCACAAACACCCTGTTCTGAGCGCGAGGCGGCCAGCTAATGAGCACGACTCGACCGTGATTTATCGACTAAATAATTAAACATGGGTTGTACCTTTTTGGGCACCATATGGTCTGCTCCTGCGCTCTCTCAGCTGCTCCACTGTGGACACTTGACCACAGAATAAAGTGTTTATGAGTGTAAAAGAGACTATGATATTTTTGCTAGCATGGAACCAACCAACGGGCAATTTGAGGTCATAAATGAACAGGTCCTGAGTGTGAAACACATGAGAAATATGTGTGAGTTCGTGTGAGCAATTCGAGATCTCAGCTGGTCATTTTCGTATTAGGCGCACCCCTGATGGAGGAGCAGCTGCAGAAACGGGCCCCCAGTTTGATCCGGCTGATTGATTGGGTGTAAAGCTGTTCATCACGACTGAGGTGACAAGGAGGCCCCGGGGGAAATAGGTGGAGCCAAGGTAATCTCTTCGCCTTACAGCCTGGAAATGGAAACCCTCGCAGTGACTAGCGAGTATATTCACTAAACGGATAACACTCTAACCAGCAGAGATAGCACAACGAGGAATGAACACCTCAAGGTAAGTGTGGTCTGTTTCCTGAGTGACATAAGTCCCTTTGAAACTCACTTCTCTTTTCTGTTCCCTGCTGCCTTTCAAAGAATGTCTTTTGTGGAAATGCAAGCAAACAAGTTGATTGGCCTCCATGTTAACGAGGAGTAGAAAGACCTCGGATAAATCAGCATAATCTCACAGCAAAAACCTGAATATATTTATGCAGTGGAGAAAAACCCTTGTTTTTAAAATTAATGTGGGTATAATTATATGTACCCCTCAATGAATGTAACCAAAATGTTTTTTATCTTTTTTTTTTAAATAAATAAATAAATAAACAAACAAGTTTGATAAATAAAAAGTCTATTTACCTTCTCCCAGCGTCTGCTTCAGTAAGTCATGCTTCGCCTGCAGTTTGATGATGAGGTTACTGCCATTCAGGTACTCCTTAAATTTCTAGGAGGGGAGAGACGGAAGCGAAATGAGTTAAAGGAGTCAAACGGAGTTAATCTATCATAAAAGTTAAACAGTTCAGGATCAAAGAAACGGCAGAAATGTCATTTATTGTAGCTCCAAGTCTATTTTCAGAGCATGTGGAAGAGCAGAGTGACGCTCACAGCGGGCCGACGCTCATTAGGAAGCAGACGGGTCGACACAGACTCACCGAAAAGTAGAAGGTTTCGGTCTCTTGCTGGTTTGACCTCCTCTTGGCTATGTTGAGCTTGCTCATGTACGACTCAGAGGCCACAGACTTGATGGACTCAGTGGAGCGGCTGTGCTGAAAGGCATCTGACACGTCAAAGTCCTCCACTGTCAGCATGTCCTGGAGCGTTTGCATGGTTGCATCCAAGGTCTTCCTCACCTGGATACCAGCAGAGTGTGGGAAGGAGTGAAGATAACAAAATGTCTTTTGGTTTTTTTTTTTTGTTTGTTTTTTTAAATCAGCGGTTCAAGTAACTGTTTTGAATTCTGATTTGATGATAACAAATCAGCCTAGAGTGACCTGAATTAGGTAGATTAGAACATAATCAAGGCATAAATTGAGAGCATCCTGCAGGCCCATATTAGACTCTGATGAACCACAATGTTTTTGACATGACGAAGAGGCTTTTTGATTAATAAATGTCGTTCCCAGTAATGGCGCGGCTGTTCAATTTTCTCTGTTAATACAACACGAGAAGATGAGGCTCCAGAGTCATTAGCACCTCTGTTTACATCGGTCTGCTCTTTATAAAAGAAAACCTTGGCTTCTTGACAAAACAGCCAGTCTCAGGGACATATAGGGCTCGACTCCTGCAGAGCTGAGGGAACTGGGGAGTAATTGCAAAGAGAACAGATGGCGATGTAGATATTCTGCTTGGTGTTTTACCCTTCAGCGGTGTGACAGTCTAGGGAAAATGAGAAGCATTCACACAAATCTCATGAATCCTTACTTCTTCGTTCTCGATCTTCAGTGTTGCTAACCGAGACTGCAGCTGGTGGTAGCGCATCAGGAGCTCAGTTTGCACCGGCTGTTGGGCGCTGACCTGGCACACCTGAGGAGGACAAACGGGTTGGGTTACGCAGAACAACCTGAAGTGTTCAGAGTTACCTTAGAAAAAGCCAGATCCAGGGAATGAAAGCGTTTACATCCTCTCACCTCATCCCCCATGTGCGGCAGGTATTCAAAGCGCATCGGGGGACAGAACACCTGGTTATGCATATCCATGATCTTGTGCTTATCGCTGCGAGAGTCCAGGTTGTCCACCGCATTCTCAATGATATCCAGTCCCTCGTGGCGCGACGTCTCCAGGTTGTACTCTGCCGACAAGTATGTCCTGAAGGTGCGCGCCAAGCTGGCATGGTAGCCAAGATCACAGCACTTTGAAAGAAAAAATATAAAGGACAAATGGCAATAAAAATTACAATTAGCCATCTTTAAGAGGGACTGCAAAGGAATAGCTTCTTAGCAGAGTTTCAACAACGTGAGAAGTTAAAATGCTGTGTCTTCAGCTTGTTTAGGTGTTTAGGCAGGAACAGATTGGTCACTGTAATGATATATGCAGTTACATTCTCAAAAGCACTAGGATTTTCTGTTGTAAGGATTCTTAAGGTTTATTGCAATGAACTGCGTTATTCCCATAAGAACAGAATAAAACAAAGTCATAATGTTGTGTGTATATAGCAGATATTTAAACACTTCTATTCTGTTTAGACAAAAATGATTTAGAACCATGTACTTTTTTCCGAAACTGTAATATTTTAATCACACAATGATAATCTCATAATGCAAAAATACATTAAAGGCTTCCTCCCTATGACAGCATAGAAAGCCCTTGTGCAGTGCTGTACATTACTCAGAGCACCTCAGAGTGTATGTTCGAGCCCCTTTAATTGACTAAATGCCTAATCATGCCCTGCTACATGGTAATGCTTAAAAATAGAAGAATTACAGGAGCTGGCACTGCGCTACACGAGGGATAATTACAGAGTCTTATCACACAGAGCTGTATGAAGTAACCTAATTAGGCAGAGGATGCTACTGACGACGGTTAAAGGGAGCTAGGGGCAGCTGACAGCACTGTAAATCACCAAGTAAACACTCTTTAAAACTCTTTAGCGCTGAGGAAGTTGTCTCGCCCCCTTCTGCACAAGCATCATTTCGACTCTCTGTCAAGTCGACTCAGTAGACCCAAATCTAAGGGGAGTAAATTGGCCGTTTTTCTTAAAACAAGCAAACACACTGAGAATGTGTGCATACAAATCCAGAAGCAGCTGGGAGCAGAAGACGACTGAGGAAGCTTAAACACCGTGGAACATTCGAGCCGCATTTAGTTGTGTCTGCGGTCTTTAAGTTGAATGAATTTAGCGGGTTTTAGATTTTGAACCTAAAATGTATGAGTTTGCGAAAGATAAATTCAGTTGTGTTAACTTGTTATTAATTTTGTCAAACCTCCAAGAGTTGAATAAACTAGAGTTTCTAGGTTAGCAAATAAAAAAAGGCAATTTTTGTGTCCTGAGATGGGAGTGCATTACGTTGATCTGACTCTTGACTTTTATTAAGGCAAATGTTTATTTTAATCCAATTTTCAGTTTGGAAAAGCTTGAGGACAACGTCCTGTTCACACTAAATGAGCCGAATTCATTGTGATGTTAAATAAAATTCATTATCAGATCAGAAATGTTGATTGCGTATTTTGAAACAAGAATTTTGAAACAAGAATTTAAGTAAAATAAGTACTTATTTTAGCTTGATAATGTGAGTAAAAAATAACACAGAAATGTGTAAACTTTAACTAGGGTGAGGGCAGTTTTTTTTTTTTTTTTTCCTTTCATATTGTGAAATGATTATTTGGTTTAAATTGCAACACTAAGTTAAAACTCACAATTCAAGATTAATGAGCTAAAAACTTGCTTCTTGTTGTTAAATCAACTTCATGAACTTTAATTTACGAGTTAAAGCAAAATCAAATTTCTTTGACTGAAATTGCATTTTCAATGCAGCAGGTCGACTTTCATTTTCAAGTTAAACCACCTTCAAATGTCTTACAGTGAATCCAAGCCCTGTCGGTGTTCTCATCACTGTTTTACATGCAAAGCAATTTAAGCTCGTTTGATTTACAACATTAATTTTCAAGATATTCTGATACCCACATCTGCTACTCATCAGCTGAATTTGAACAACCTATATTTCCTGTAAGAAAATGTTGCCTCCATGAGGTAAATAACCAAGTCCAAGTGAACAATGTCTGAGATATGACAAACAATGCATTTTTTTTTCTCACTTACTGTGGTGGAAAGATAAGTGAGGATTAGTTTAAATAGATGCACTTCACCAGGATTTGCAATGTCATGGACCATTTAGTGTTCAGAAACCAGATCCACAGCAGCAGCCACACAATGAGGCAAAAGGGCAAACGCTCTCAAAATGTTCATCTATCATCTTTAGATTATTAAGTGACTGCAAATAGCTTCCTGCAAGTTTTTTTTAATAAGATGTGCTCACTGAAACATGGCAAACTAAACTGATTGGACTGTAAGCTGACTTGAAATATGAGGAGCTGCAGTACTGGGAAAAATATTTCACCTGATTGAAATTTCAATTGTTTTTTTGTTGTTGCACATAAATGTTTAAAATAATGAAACAAATGTCAGCGTCAGGCAAAGATATACCAGTGTAACCACAAAAAGAAGAGTTCAAATGACGTGGTTAATCAGTGATGATATGCAGAGGGGCAGTTCTACTTTCAACGCAGGCCAACGTTGTTTTAGACAGATTTCTTACTTTGGAGACTAATTTTTTTTCTTTTTTTGTTGTTCTGGTTGTCTTTGTCTGATTAAAAAGAAATTGTTTTACAGTGTGAAATAGTTTAGTGTGACAAAAAAGTAAAAACTGAAACGTTTGCAGAACTGTATGCAAAAATTATATGTGGAAAAACAAAAACAACCTTACTACAATATATCATATCATCATATCATAGTTTTAAATGAATAAACTGCCACATAACATCAAATCAAAGCCCATATATGATAGTTTTAAATTTTCCTTATCAGATGTAATCCCAGACTCTTTACATTGATCAGCTCTATGTCTGCTTGTTTTTTTCATTTCTGCTAAACCAATATTTTCTTTTTACTCAAGGAAAGAGTTCATCAAGAACCCTTTTCAGTTTTCATCTTCCATTTTCTTTTCCAGTCAGATCTCCAAAACATAATCGCGTTGAAACACACATTTTATTGAAGCAATCAACAGCAAAATTTGTTTAAACAAATTATCCATTGTAATAAGTACCGCATAACAGAACAAAGTGGCAGAAAATAAGCAGTTTCACTCACTTCCTTATGACTGTGGTGAAACAAATTAAGACTGTGGCAAAAGGCCACAGACTCTGTAATTGAAGGGGAAACTTTGATAAGTAATGGAATTAATGAATCAATTTTGCACCTCACTGCAAAAAGGTGCACTGTGTGCAAAGACAAAGTAAGAATGTGTTCATTAAAAAGGAATGTGTTTCTTTTTCAATTCCCATTAATGTTCCTCTGGTCCCTCAGCGCCGAGCAACCGGAGCCAATCAGACGAACAGTTTCAAGCATGAGCTGAGCGGCCATTTTAAACACTGGTGAAGAGTTTATTACAGCGCTGTTACCTTACGGTTAAGACACCTCTGCATCAAAACTGCCTCTGAATCATTTGTATGTCCCTGAATTTTACTCTGCAAGAACTCCTAGAAGCAACTAATGAACAACAACATGACAGACAGACAGAACAAATAACATTTTGTCGACACCGACGAAGCCTCATTAATCTATCAGTGAGAAACACGCTTACACACCACTGTCAAAGTAGAACAAATGCATTGCGTCAACTGTCAACAGCCACCGAAAGCTAGTGTCAAGGATTGTTACGCAGCAATTAATATTGAAGAAATGGCAGCATCTTCGTTTACCGAGGCCAGCAGAGCAGCTTGGAAAAAACAAACAGCAAACAGGCTGAGAGGGAATGAGACATGAGAGCAGATGGCGAGAAAAGTGACAGTGCTGCAGAGAAAAATCAACACCAGAGGTCCCGGCTGAGAGAGACAAACACATGCTCCAAGCGCATACTTACATCAATCATGTCGGAGACGTCGTGGATGTAATATTTTGCCACCACCGCATTGGTTGCTGCCAGGTTCAACAAATAGTCATTCCTGGCTTTTGTGCATTTCAGCTTATTCTCTGAGTACTTGGCTTGCCTCTGAGGAGGACAGAAGAGAAACAAGAGGGGCAGGTGAATGGAAAGTGCAGCTAAGTTGAGCCATGGAAGAGTCTTCCTGTACACCAAGGAAACAGTGGCCTCTGGATGAAGAGACAGGTAGCGATGGCCTAGAAATTTTGAAGGAAGGCTAAAAAAAATCTGCCTCCAGACAGTATTATGTTTGGGGAAAACCGAGCTGGATTTGTATTTTGTTAATATTATTCCTCTCTACAGGTTTCCCACTGAAGGGATCCCTGTGGTTGCACCGAACCGGTAAAGGAACTTGGCTTGGCAACTTATCACAGTTGTCAATTTTAAATATTACTGAACAGCTTTATAAATCCCTGCATGACAGAAGTGTTGACATTTTGAGATTTGCTTTCTAGAATTTCACTGAATGCTAACCTGAAATAGCAATGGGAAACTTTATCTCGCAACAGAGCTGCACAACTGTGTGGCTCAAACAATGCATCGTTTTCCTCTGTTCTACTTTGTGCTGCTCCATCACCTAAAATCTTAATAAAACACCTTGATATTTGAGGATGCAATGTGGCTAAAAGTGGGGTGTTTTTTTTTTTTCATGGCACTCTAGCTGAATATTTATCAAGTATATTTGTTTACCAACTGATTGGACTTTCAGTGCTTTAATTGTTTGGCAGATTAAAGTTACGCACTTCTCAATCAAATCAGAAAAAAGAAAAAAGCCTCGTCTTCTTTATTGGTTTTGTACATTTCCTGATTCACTCGAGTTTTCTATTTCCAATTTCAAAAAGCTATTGTGCACACAGAAGGAAGGAAAAAATGAGTAACTCTCTTCCTTCCTTTGCATTCAACCCACTTCCATGCAGAGTAATAAGAGACGGGCTTGCAGTCGAGACAAAAAAAAAAAAAAAAAAAAAGATGAATCCTCATTGCGACTCTGTGTTATAAATAGTCTGGAGCCTCCAGAGCAGGTGGAGTCACTGAAGTTCACAGGCTAAGGAGAAGTTTTGATTTCCTGCTCCTCAGAGATAATAGGAGTTTCTCTATTTGCATAAAGAAATTCAGGAGGAAGCTCAGAATATAAAACGCCTGGTCGCATCTGAAGGACAGAAGGCTCAAGAGAACAAGAGCCCGGCAAGTCTGGCAGAGAAAGCGGAAATCTGCATAAGCGGGAGAGGGAGTTGGGTTATTGGTGGGTTCGGATCTGGCTGAAGACCTCAGACTGCTCCTACGACTGTCTGATGTTAAATTGCTTCCTCTCGCTGCAAGACTTTTTCTCTCCAAATTTTCCAGCTCAAACTATAAACATTTAAAATTGATGAGACTTTCCTCAAGGGTTTCTCAAGCCGAAGTCCTGAGTGGAGAGTTTAAAAATGTATATAGCACACATGGATCCAGTGCAAGGGATAATTACACAACACTCTCCTCTTCTTACACACGCTTACCTTTTCTTTCATCTTCTCAATCTTCCTGGCGGAGCTGCGCCGCGGCTGGCGGTCTTCGTGGCGCAGGAGGTTGACGTTAAGATCTCCGGACTTGCTGAACTGCTTTTCCTCCTGCTTTTCTGCATCTTTCAGCTTGCTCTCAGCGCTGATGCTCTCTGTGTGGTACATGTGGTACGTCTTCATCACCTGGAGGCAGACAGAAAAAGACATTCTTCCAGTCCAGATGATCGTCCGCTCTCAAGTAAGAGATGTTGAAAATGACTCCACAATTCACCATTTTACAAAAAATAAAATAAAATAAATAAAAAACATGTATGTAAATACTTAGTGGTTGTGTGCCACTAAGTATCTTGAATTCAGATTGCACTAATCTAAGTATTTTAATCACCTTTTGAAGTTTTGTTTGGTTTTGTTGCCCAAATTCAGTTAAAACTCGCCAAAAACTGAGATCTTCAGTAGAGAAAAAACACAGAATGATGAATAAAATGCTTCTCTTACAAAGTTGTTTATGTTTTTAGATGAATCAAGAAATGTAGAATTGAAAAGTTTTTCAGCAATATTTGCCAACAGCGTGAGAAAAAGTGTCGTCTTGTATTTTTCCCTCGCGGGTGGAATATGTTGGGACCATTGCACACAAACTAACACAAGCTGACGTGGATTAATACATGTCACTCGAGCATTAAAACCGAAATTCACAACACACTAATATGTCCCTGTCCTCATTTACACATGAGCCACACTTGTGCAATGAATTGCAACAGTGTTATTGTTGGTTTGAAGCCTCCTTATCTTAGCCTGCGGCATGAATAAGAAAAAATAAATAAATCTTTAAAGGAAATATCATCTCTGTTCCAGAGTTCATGGTTTTGAGAGTCTACTTTGATTTTTGCCTTCTCGTTGATGCCTGGTGGATCCGTTTGAGACGTCAATATCCCAGAAAACACAGATGACTCAACCGGAGGATTATTTAATTGGATACAGGGTTGTTTACAGTTTTGTCCCACTTGTCAAATCTCCAATTTACCATCTCACCCCCAGCTCTTTTCTCACTTTTTGTAAGTGCTGATGTTGTTTTACATGTTTTGTTACTTTGATCTCTTCTAACACAAAATATACCTCTTCCTCAAGACTTAAAAAAGAAAAATCATCACTAGACTAGACAGAAGTGCCCTTAATACGTCTTAACCTGTCCCAGATGCTTCTGGAGAGACTCTCCTCTTCAATCTTTAAGCCTCATGAAGGAAAGTCCAGATGTGAGAGAGGCATCTTCCATCAGCTCCAGTGGACACAATTTACTATGAACACCTCAAGATGTTTCACAGTCAATATAAACAATCATCTAACAGCTGGATACCTTTCATCTGGAAGCTGCAGATACGTTTTTTTTTTTTGTTGTTTTTTTTGTTGGGTTACACAACTGTAATTTACCACTACTTCCTCTTTCATGTCAGTTGTGTATGAAAATGCAGCTTAAGGTCGATGACACTTCAGCACAGAGTTTTTACACATCCGATCAGTCAGGATACGTGATGTGATCTCAGTCAAAGCCAGACTGCGACTGATTTATTGGTAAGTCCAAAAGGTTTTCCAGTTAAGCATTGGCAAACATGTGCACTGCCAAAGGACTTTATGCAGTTGCATAACAACAACCTAAAAATGATGTTACTTAAGCCAATGTTATGCTCAGTCATAATAATTCAGGTGTAATAACCAAACAATTGAAACTGAAGAAATTATGTAAAACTATTTTTTTGCAGAATACAATTTATTAAAAGAGCTTTTTCCTTGGTGAAGAAAAAAATTGGACAGGGGTGTCCAATTTTTTTCTTCACCAAGGAAAATATTATCTTTCACAGAAAATGGTGAATATTACATACAGGTTTATCAGAGCAGCCACATATTTTTGTAACACTTTGCACAACATTTTGAGCGATATACATTGCTGTTGTAAGTTTGATTACGGTAAATTTTTCTAAAATTTGTTAAACCTCCAGTTGTCACTGAGTCTCTTATCTACAACACCCGCAGCAGTAAGACTGAGTAATTTGCAGCAATGTTTTTGCTTTAGCTGTCTCTACAAAAAGTGTGTGTGTGCTTGAGTCCTGTGACAACAGCCAAGGGCTACCTAGTCTCTAAGCTGTGATTTAAAAGACGGTGAAATAAAAGGCTGAAGATTTTCTTAATGTGCAAAGATTTTTTTCTTAAGCTAAAGCAAAAACCAAAGTGGATGTTCTAAAACATGCATTGCCCAGATTGGATAAAGTCACTAAATGTAAGGATATAATAATAACAACAACAACAACAAAACTATTAAAACTCTCTCTATAGATATAAAGGGCAATACAAAAGAGGACAAAATACTTTATTCAGAACCGCTTCAATACATCCACCATAGAAATTCATAGCCTGGTTAAAAATATGTTTTACTACAACATCTTATCTTCAAGTCATCTGCTGCAATTACATCACTATCCCTGCATAATGAGGTGTAAAAAGCTGCGGTAGAATGATGACCTAACCTGGGAATATGCTGCCTCTCACCTAATGGAGACTTAATGTTCATAACTTGGAAATAAACGACACTGTTAATTAATACACTGCAGTAAAAATATGCTTGCCTCCCTACACAGCTCATTTGTTTCTACCCGTTTTTGCCTTTTGACAATCTCAGAAGTTTGAGATTGTCAAACTAATTTTAGTATCAGATAACCAGAGTTAATTAAATAAACAATTTCGAAACGAAGGTTTTATTTATTAATGGTTAGGGTTGGTATGTATGTCTGTATGTACAGCAGCTCAGGGTTTCCCTCAGTGTATTATAAGCCTGGCGGGCCACCAGGCAAAGCAATGTTTGTTTATTTAAGTTTTTTAAAAATGTTTGCATTTTTAAGACTCTGTAGTTGGTGTTCAGATATGAATTTTCCAAAGTCCCTGTAACACATAATTATCAAGTGACATTTTCAAATTTCCTGTCAATTTTAAACATTTTTAACTCAAAAACACAGCGTGCCGCTGGATGTCATTGCTCAGTCCAAACCACCAGGCTTATCTAAGGGAAACCTTGGCAGCTTTAACACTTCTTAAAATTGTCTTCAGTGCAATCATTATAAATGATGTGTCTGTTCAATAATGGTAAAAAAAATCTCTATAAAAGTTGGACCAGTTCATGGAAGCAGACTGCATAAAACAATCTGCCTAACAGGCCTACCAGTTTCACCAAATTCACAGAAAATAAATGAAGCTCAGTGTAGCTTTACTGGACTGAAACAGAAACAATGAATGAGGAACATCACAAACCAAAAGAGTAAAGCTACATCAAAACCTGACGCTGCAGTTGTTGACAAAAGAACACCTGTATGTGAGACAGACGTGGAGATATGAGACACAAGGTGGCGGATCCGAGAGATAAGAGGAGCTGAGTCTTTATTGATCCCAGGAGGAAATGTTGTCGGCACGGCAGGATATTAATTCAGGTAGAAACCAGGAGAGCAATATTTCTCTGATCTCTGCTGATGACACCAGCAATAGGAAGTGCTGACTCATGACTTTCCCTCATTTTCTCAACTCAGAGCCAGTGCTAATATCAAGTTCAATGTTTCTTTTATTTCAGAGAAAAGTAAACAGCCACTGGGGTCGACATGTACATTACAGAAAGCCAATTCTCAAGGGTTTTTTTTCCAGTTTTATGATGCAAAGCATTAAGAGATACACGGATATTATAAAATAGAATAATGGATTAAGAAGTTCTTTGGAATGTAATTTGTTCAGCTAAATGGACTTCAGAGAAGTAAAGTGTGCAGACAAAATGAAGAACATGACCCAAAAACTTGGAAATACTTAACAACTCTGACTGAGAGTTTGACAAAAATGAAAAGACAGAAGACCATAAGCACAATCCCTTTGCACCAAGTGTAAAAAATGAAAAAAAAAAAAAAAAGTTTTAAAAAGTAGTTTGTGCAAAATGTCCTGGCTTCTGCACGGAAACAATTCATTTCAACGACAGACAGAGTTTGTTGATGTAGCGTTTCTTTCTCCATCTGAGCTGTAAAGTTTTACGTAACTCCCACAAAGTGTGTGTCACAATTAAAAGGAATGAGGCTCCATGAGGATGCTTAATTTTCTGCCAGATCTTAGCAGAGGCCAAGTAGATCTTTATAAGAGGGGCCATCTGAGTTTTATTACACTTTCTGAAGGAGGAAAATGGAGAATTTCGTAATTAAAATATATATATATACTGAGTGAGTAGTTTTTTTTACAAGTTCTCTACAACTTGTCTGAGCGGCCAACGTACAGCGAGCAGAGCAGCCTCGTACAATTAAAGTGACTAAAATAAGCTTGTTGAGAGCACACGCATCTGATATTCAAACCCACAGATGACTCGATCGGGGAAAGTTGCCAATGCTACCCTTTGATATTTTTGACTCTTATCACACTGCTAAGATGAATAAGTCACATAAGTCAGCTCTGCCCCGTCTTCTGTTTCACCTCAGGGGGCAGAAGATTGCTGAATTTGCTTGGAGCTCGTCCAGTTTTAGGCACTAAGCCTCTCTCAGTAAAAACCCATCAGAGCAGAAAAAGTGCCCTGTGCTCTTATCCTTGTGCTACAGTTAACATTGTGTGGATTCCCCTGCAGAAAACTCCACTGTTTGCATGCTAATGTTCAACGATGCTAGATTTGAGAACAGTGTCTCTGCAAAAATATGTAAGGCACTTCACATGATCTAACAAAACAATGTGATTTTTTTTTGTCTGTTGTAAAATGATGATATAATACCACAGAATGTTAGGCACTAAAATAAATAGAGAAAAAAAATATGTATATATCTGATCGCTCCTGTTAATGTTGTTGATAAACTATGGAGATCTGATATGTGACTATTTTTCTATGGTATTAAGACAATAAATTACCTATTGTATGAAAGATCCAGAAGTTAAATCTGTCAAGTAAATACAGATCTATCCGTAAAGTTATTTCACAGGCCCTCTGATGTAACACAGTAGTTACAGGATACAAGAGAGCAACTTGCAGCTGATAGAAGTTAAACATGTTACAAGGAAGAAGGGCAAAATACAAAGATGCATCTTTAAATTGACTGGTAAACCATACAAAAGCTCTCACATGCTATTCTAACAACACTACCGTGATTCCCAGGCCTGTTCTGTATGTGTTAGATGTGTCTCTGCTCCAGCACACCTGATTGAAATAACTGCATGACCTTCTCTCCATGCCATCAGTGCTGCTGAAACCTGCTAATCACCACTGCAAGGAGACAATTATAACATAAGGTGTCCAGAGTCAGACCTCAAGAACCTGCATATGTTTTTCTTCTCTCCCTGAAAACACCTGAATCAAAAGATGGATCAGTGATTGGGAACCACTGAGCGAGAAGAAGCACAAAAGGCGCTAGAAGTTTCTGGAACTATTATCTGCATGATCATATTGACTGTTCATCTAGGCTTTCATAGCTGACAGAAGTCACAAGATAACAGAAAGCTGAATTTATTGCAGCAATTTTCTTCTTTTGTGCATTTTGTCTGACATGGAGCATGCTGGATTTGGAAAATCTCAGGTAAATTACTTGTGAGCTCAGCGAATCCAGTAAATTCAAGTGTGATACCATGCGAGGATGCCACCAGTGCAATTAAATTTCCAACCGCAGATCACACTCAAAGTGAAAGGTCGTGGAAAACCACAGAGCAGGGTCAGCAGATGCTAAGGTATCAGTGTGAAGAGATTGAGAAATGTATGAAAGTTAAAAGACACAAACCTCTAATGCTTTGTATGAGCTTTAAATCAGTTTAAGAACGGTGTGCACAGAGATTCGGGTTCTATGGCCACATAGCTGCATCCAAACTTACAACATCAAGTGCAACGTAAAGCGTTGAATGCAGTGGTGTAAAGCAGGTCACAGTTGAACTCCATAGCAGTGGAGACAAGTTATCTGCAGTGTTGAATCATGTCTCTCCATCTGGCAATCCAAGATGAGACTGAAATGTGCAGTTGGGAGGAGAAGGGAAACTTGTCTGACTGCATTGCAGCAAGTCTCGTAGCAAGTATGGTGCAGAGTGGATTATGGTGTGGATTCATCCCCTTAGATCCAGTGAGAGGATCTAACACATCTGGTACTGCAGTTAGGTGATTTTAGGAAGACAAGGCATTGCAAATATTGCTATACTACCATGTTAATGTTCTAAAATGTCCTCTCTGCTCATTGTGATCACCAAGATTTGTATGGACAGTGAGAGTCCATCCAACAGGGCAAGCATTTATAGACGACCGGAGTTTTATTGTGAAATATCAGACTACATAACATTGCATCCAAGCAGCTCCTTGTTATTGACATTGCTATGATACAAGCAACACATATGATGTCAATAAGAGGAGGTAGTATTTCACAAAATCCATTAACTTTCTTCACATTTAGACCCACATAAATGGGCTTTAGATAGACGACAAGATAGCAAATGGTGTGGCAGCACGCGACCTGTGACTTCATGAAGGTGTTTCTTCAGCCCAGCATCCTGAAGTTGGTATGAGCTCATGGTCCATCCAGATGTGGATGTGATTACAGCTCACAAACTGTGCCACATGTTCCTTTAAGTCATTCACAACTACCTGATCCCTCTGCTGCTCTTCGTCATCGTCGTTCATCATCAGCTCGTTCTGTTGGTGTATGTTCTTAGTCATCCAGGAAATGGAAATCTTAACCGTTTAAATTGAAGGCAACCGGACTTCTTCTCATCAACTCAGTTGTACAAATCCAATACAGAAGAGATTTTAGTGAAACAAAATGGAAGGAAAAACTTCCTTGCTATATCAAAGTTTAATAATCAATTTGCTTAAAAATCAATGACCTACAACAACTTCTGCAACTATAATCAAGACAAAAGGCAGAAAGTTTTCAACAAAGTTAGCATTCTTACAGCAAAGCATGTGTTTGCTTTTTAGTTAAAGGATTTTCTAAAAGGCAACAAGAGCAATAGCATGATCGGCGGAGCCCTCAATAATGCACAGAAATATAAAGTACAGAAGTAAAAATGAAAAAAATAAAATGGAAAATAGGACAAGACGTCAGAAAGATCAAGTGAGGATGAAAAACTGCGCCCTGGTACGGCGATGAGATGAGGTGTGAGAGATCAATCTGAGGGAGATGCAGTCTATTACTCACAGTGTAAAGTTCATTTGTCACCTTCACCAGCTCCTCGTGCATCTGGATCCCAATTTCTTTGCTCTGGAAAACAACAAGACGGGAAAAAGGTTTGTCAGTCGTGACCTGATGGAACAAGCACACTCGACTGTCTCAAAGGTATGACTTCGGCGAGTCAAACGGCATTCACTACAGCAGGTTTAATGTCTGTAGCTAGATCAGAGAAGTCAACAATAATTCACTTGAGCAATGACTCAGCTCAGATTCTCCTTAAAAAACTGCGGCCTTGATCCGCAGGCAAGTCGACAACCATTCACATCTTGAAACGGGACCAGAACAAGTATCATCCTGACTTTATTAGGAAGCACTTTAGTGGCCTAAAAGGGACACGATGTTGGGTTATGTGATCATAGGCACCATTAGTGTGATTGTTCTTACTGCAATTTAAAAGCCTGACTCTCTTAACTCATGTTGAAAACTGAAGAATCAAGTACAGAACTGATAATAGCAGCTTATGAGGCAGCTCAAATCTGCATAGCATGTCGCAAAATCCAACGTTTGTGCGAATATATAACATGGGACTGAACTGATAGAAAAACATCCTCATCACGGAGCTCACATTGTGTTGCTAAGATCCCATCAAAGTTTGTTTTCCTCTGTTTCTTAGAGGAAAACAGAAATGGAACAAGATGAAAGCAAGATCAGAGACTATTGCAGGCGAAGCTGGAATAGTCTTTGCAGTCAGTTTGCAGGACGGTCTGACTGCAGACCCTACACTGAACTCAATGCAAAGAGGAGGAGGAGAAAGAGGAGGAGGAGGCGGAGGACGAAGAGCAGGAGGAGGAGGAGGAGGAGAGCTTTACTGACCATCCAAATGTCTAAATCCCCTTTAAAAACACCCAAACACAAACTCTTAAAAATAACAGTGGTCATAACTTTTGACACTCATCCACATTGACGTGCTAGCAATCAAACCACACAGCAAGTTTAGCGCTCTCCTGCTAGCTTGCTTGGTGGGAGATTTACCTGTCACATTGAAAATAGTAATAGTTTGTGTAGGAGCAATGGAAAGCCTTTATTTGACGTGTGAAAATGCACAAACAGCAGGACAGATCAGTGTGACTGTCAGACCTGACGAAAGCATCGCCTCTCCAAACATATCAAGAAAATCAGCTTGTTCTGATGTGATGTAAATTAGCTCTCTTATTTGGCACTGTTTAATAACCAACTTTTTTATTTTATTTTTTTACATGAAGTATATTTTAAAACACATACAGTGGAGACCACAGATAAAAACAACCAAAGGAAAGAACATAAATCATACTTGTCCATGTACTTTATTTATAAGCATTAATTTATGAGTAATCAGAAGGCATTTGTATACAAATTACAAATTGTTGCCCACTTTTTCCCCCAACCTCTTCTCACCACCAAACCTCCATTGCTTTGCACACTAAATCTTTCTTTAGATGAATTATAATTGTATTAGAGGACTCATTTCCACCTCTGCAAACAAAATTTATACTGAACAATAAAATACAAAATTACTTTGTTATGTTATGTTAAGAAATCTTTCAAATTCCATAAATAATTTTAAAGCATAACCGCAAAACCATTTTCAGCAGTCAAAGCCATGACTAAATGCATTCACTGAGCAATGCTTTTTAATTTTTACACAAGGGAAACAGGAATCTGTTGTAAAAACAGATGAGTAATACCTGCCCAAACCACAACCAGAGAGATACATTCAAAAGAAGGTGAAAGTTGTTCACACCTGGCTTGGAAACAACTGAAGCTGCTAGGTCTGAAATTAGCAAGATCCTTATTTTAACGTGCACATGAAATTTGTGTAAAAAAAAAACAAAAAAAAAAACAGTGGTTGCAGAATTGGGCAATGTATCTGGAGTGCAAGCATTAAGCTGTGTTCAAGTAAGCTTTTCTGAACTCGATAAACATGATGCATCCTCTGAGGGCGCGAGCAGCTGGTGAGCAGCATCTGTATGCATCAATGGCTCTGAGCTGGGACAGACTGCAGCATGCACTGCAGAGGTTTATGAGCAGGGAGGGTTCACGCTGCAAGCCAACAACCATGATGCAACACACACTTAGAGCCGCGACAGGTGGGATGTAATAACCTGCAAACGCATATTTTTTATTAGAGGCGTAATCTGACGTGTAGCTGCACAGAAGCTTCACATTGTATTATCTTTTAAATTTTTGTAAGTGAGACAAAAGAAGCAAACAGGTGCGACATAAAGCCTTCACAACTGTGATCAAAGGCACAGTTAGCCAATAAAATTAGAAAATTAAAAACACCTCTGTGAATTCCCCGTAAGATTTAATCTGATTCAAACTAGGGTTTTGGATAATTACAAACTGAACTAGTGACAGTAAAATAAGGCAACTGATTAAAAAGTGGATACCAGGTTGCAACAACTGGAGTCAATCATCTACAAAAAGTCAGAAAATCCTTTCTTTCCTTCTTTATTTCCTTCTTTCTTTCTTTCTTTCTTTCTTTCTTTCCTTCTTTCTTTCTTTCTTTCTTTCTTTCTTTCTTTCTTTCTTTCTTTCCTTCTTTCCTTATTTCTTTCTTTATTTCTTTATTTCTTTTTTTAATGACTACAGGCTAGTTTACGATTGTGTTTCAAGGCGACAATTATTAATGTTTATGTATAACAAAATGTTTTCAGAGTGGTTTATCTTCATGGACAGAATCAGAAAATAACAAGCAGAAAAACAGTAAAATCAAAAACTTTCAGTTATAAGAAAAACACATTTCCTAAACTCAATATAGTCAATTATTTGTTTTTTAAACAATTATTTTAATTGTTTAAAATATATTTAAACAATCTTTTATTGCTTAATTATACATTGTGGAAAAACAGTTCTTTTCACAGAGAAAAAATTAGTTTTTCTCTGTGATTTTTGTACAGTAAAGCTGTGCGATCTTGCTGATTTAAAAATGCAGATTTTGTTTACTTGGCAAAAACGATTTACTGTTCACCTTAAACACATCATAAAAATGTTTTTCATAACCAAACTGTTCTTTTAGTTTGAATAAAACCAGAATGTAATTATTTGGCCTAAACTCAAAGCTTTATTAACCTGACAGGCACTGCTAATCACCTGGCTAACACCGTCCCTACAGTGAAGAGTAGTGGTGGCAGCATCATACTGTGGGGTTGATTTTCTGCATCAGGAACGTCATGACTAGTCTCCATAAAAAACATAAATAAAAGTAAAACTTATTTTTAAAACAGTTCTCTAAAGAACTGTTTTGCTGGATATTTCCAGAATATTATAAGTAGATTTTTAAAAAGAAAATCCCAAGTCTATTTTGCAATAAGCCTGTAGTTAAACAAAAAAAAAAAAAAGAAAGAAAGAAAGACAAAGGACTGTTGTGTGAACAGTTTCCAGGGTCATTAACCTTAGTACCCAGTTTGGGACCAAAATGGTTAATGGCAATGAAAACTAAATGTTTGTTTAAAGTTATTTATTTTTGTGTAATATATCTGCCAACTATAGCTGCAGCCGAGCCACCCATTCACCCTCTCATATGTGGAAACAGATGTCTACACCTGGTTTGGTTTTTCTTCCTTTTCAGGTCTGGAAAGGTGTCGACACACATATCTGAGTTTTAACCTACAGGAAAGCCCGCAAGGTGAAAACATCATTCTGGTGTTTGGATAAGACTCAAGTTATTCCTGCTATGTGCTGACGGTCAGCCAGATGTTGCTCACACTCAGAGGGGACGTAGAGCTTATGATGATAAGGAAGAACTTTTTTTTGTATCCCTAAACGGCTTTTAAGGCTCTATATAGACCATGAAAACATCAGGTAGGTTACAAACACTGGACATGTTCACTGTCAGTCTCCAAAGCCAAACATACATCAACAAAACCAGACAAAAACAAATTTTACAGTACACACTTTAAATGTCTGCAAATGGGTTTAAGTGTCACAAAAACTCACTCAGCTACACATGAGCCAGCATCTGTGTGTAGAATATTCAAATAATAGGCACATGAACAGCATGACATTGAGGACAACAGTTTCTAAAAGCAAATGCTCAAAGTTAACTAGCTGTGCTTCATGTCTTCTTTTGTAGTCAAACATGTTTGTGCCCTTGCAGCACACTAAGATCAATGAGGTGACGGTTTCACTGACCTTCTTGAACAGGCGGATGACGTCCTCGCTGATCTGAGCCAAGCGCACGATGACGTTGTTGGTGTAGATGTCGCTCAGGGTGGCATGGTCTCGGCTCTCGCGCCTTGTCTGGTTCAGCAACAGATACCAGCAGTTTACGGAGGACAGCAAGTGCTGGTCTTTCCTGGAGTGATAACAACAGCAATACACGGGTGTCAGCGTATCCATAAGAATGAAACCCGGAGCGACTAAGTGAACCTTAGTGGGATAACCTCAACTTTAAGGAATGTTTTCCCTTTTCAACAAACTGCATCATGGTAAGCAAAGGATACATTTTTAATGCTGGTGACCGTAATAATCCAGAGAGTCAAGAGCATTATTGCTGCATAATCAGTTTGCCTTGGGTGGTTTCAAATAGAGGGAGCAAGGTGCATTTATATCTATCCACACAGATGCAAACACGTGACCAATTCAGACCTGTCTCATCCACATAGGGGTCTTAATCAATCAAACAACACTGGGGGAGGGGCACAGACAAAACAGAGCAGGGGGGAAATGAGAGTGAAGGAGGAAGAGAACCAGGACTGGGTGGGGAATTGGGTTTTACTGTGACGAGAAACGGATAAGCACCACCAACATCAAAGGCATCCTCTGCAGAGAGCTTTCATGATGCTGATCACATTGAATGAAGCTGATAAGTGGCAAATATAGTGGGTTCATTTTTATACCTAAGTGAGCAAAGATACAAAAACCATATCATCACACAGATCACACACATCACACATCACACAGAAAACACAGATCAGGGTTTTTCTTTTTGGCGATTTTACATTTTCATTAAGTGGTTTTGAGCTCTTAGACAGCTGAATCGTTTAAAAACAGATGCTGTTGTTGTGGCCTCAGTGATACCACACATATGGATAATAGCAATGCATGATGGGTAGAATCCTAGGTCTATTTTTGCCATATCGTTAAAAGCCACATGCATATATTTATACTTAATTTTCACAATTAATTGAACCTACAATTGTGTTGAATGTCTGTTTTATAATATATTTGCGACCAATGACAAAAAAAAAACAACAAAAAAAACATTTTAACTTTTCTGCAAAATTCAGCAACTGCACAGTTCTTGTTAAGTAGTAGAAGACAGCTGGTATTTCAAAAGACCAGAAGAAATCTTATGTTTTTTGAACAATAGCAATATTTGTTGTTAATCTGTTGCTAAGAGACGAGCGCATTTTCTAGTAATGAACTGCCACGAAGTATAAATCAGATTTTTACTTTTGTGTTGAATATCTGTTTTATAATTACCAACAATGACAAAAAAAAAAAAACTTTTCACTTTCCTGCAAAATTAGTAGAAGATCAGAAGAAATGTTATGTTTTTTGAAAAATAATATTTGTTGTTAATCTGTTGCTAAGAGACGAGCGCATTTTCTGGTAACTAAGTGCCAGGAAGTAAACATTTGATTTTTACTTTTGCAAAATTTACCAACTGCACAGTTCTTGTTAGGTAATATAATATTAGTAGTATTTCAAAAGAGCAGAAGAAATCTTATGGGGGTTTTTAACAATAACAATATTTGTTGTGAATAGGTTGCTAGGAGATGATGAACCAGAGAGATGCTGAACCAGAAAAAATCAGTAAACATCTGACTTTTACTTTTTTTAAAGTAAAAATCAGAAGGCAATGCTTTAACATTAACACAAACAGCAGTGAACTTCTCCCCACTAACAGTAGCCTTTTCCATAAAATAAGCTTTTTAGCTTTTTTTGTATTCATTAGCCATGTTTAGCACACTGAATGGAGGAAGTCAATGTAAGACAACATGCTAGCGATATTCCACATGCCACTGGAAGTATTTAGGCTACCATTAGCATTTTGGCTAATTTTATCTAATGTGCTAATTTTAACATACTGCATGGAGTAAATCCATATTACTCAACATGCTTGTGACTCTCCACATGCTATTGAGTACATTGTAGCTTACTTTAGCATTGATGCTAATTTTTAGCATCAGAAAGCTGGGTTCCAACTGATGGGCACACTTTGGCAGGCCCTAAAGTGTGCCTTTACACTTCTTCAGAAATGTTCTAGTTTGTTGTTGCTCCTCCTGCTTCAATCTCTTAAAAACACAAGAAGATGTGTGTATCAATTAAAGTACCATCATGAGCTTATTAGCTGTTCAATACAAGTTTTCCTTTACACTAAGTGCAGGTTGTCTCTAAAAGAGGCATTGATTTATCCTTTAGGATGCTGCTCTTTTATCAAACATCTATGGTAAAGTTATGTAAATAATATATAACGGTATTTATCTAGCATTTACAAACCACTTATCCAATATTTCAAAGACACTATGTGTGTCTTTAATGATGTGCCTATTAATACTTAGTAAAAACAAACAAAGAAAAAGACAAGTGAGTATAAAAACAGAAACATATTCAATGTGGTGGTTGAATGAGAATAAAGTTGAGGAATGAGAAACCCTGAAATGTGAAGAGTGCAAATGCTTCATATGGAGGACAAAAGCTGTGAAGACTTGAAAGAAACAGAGGACACAAAATCTGTTGTTCCCTCGCTGCTGCCCTCATTTCACAGAAACGAGGAGCAGAGGGCCGTTAATTAGGCCGGAGTGCTTCACCAGCAGCGTCTCTGGGAGCCGAGTCTGTTAACACTGTACTAATTGTAGCTCTTTGGCTTGTTTTATGGCACTGACACAGACCAGTTTCTATGTCTTCAGGGGACTGTCAATCACAAAAGACAACCTGCACCACAAATTATTTTCTTTGTGCTTCCCTCCATCTTCCTACAAAGGACCTGCAGATTGCATGGCGCCCTCTGATAACCAAGATATATCACTAACAAGTAGAAAAGGCCAAACGCTGAGCTGAAAGGTTTCCGTTAAAGTTTGGGGTGAAAAAGGAAGTTACACACAGTCTTTTTGCTTCCACTGCATCGTTCTCACCCAATGGTAATTGACCACAGTGTCTTGCAAAACTATTTATATCCCTTGAACTTTTTCCCATTTTGTCATGTAACGAGTAACTTGGGGAGTTTTCACACCTCATAGTCTGGGAAACTCAGTTCAATTGGGGACCAAAATTACAACATTTGTTACATTTTCAGCTGCTGCTGTTCACTTTCCCACTGCACTGTGTCAAACGAGCCAAAGCCTTTGAAAAACCTGTTTACCTCCTTGTCTGTGAAGGCGCTGCACGAAGACCCACTGGAGAAAACATGAAAACCGCAAAAAAAAAAAAAAAGACAAGGAGCGCAACTTCCTTCTTCTACAAATCTAAACCAAAATGAAGTGGCATCAGATTTTAGTGGTTGTAGGATTTCTCTACTATCTTTGGTAAAAGACCACAATCTATTTCTCCTCTTAGTGCTAGACACATGTTTTGGTTGTATTTATCCAGAAACCCTGCACTGTAGTCACTTCCTGTTTTTGGAGCGCTCTCCGGTCCGCCTGGCATTCACACGAGCATTCAACTCTGGTTGAAGTGAGCCAGAGTTCACTTCAACCCAACAGAGACATAGCTTTTTAGGCGGACCAAAGTTCACCGTTTTGGTGCTCACACCTCCCCAAACGAACGGGCTTTCTAGGCAAACAAACTAGAGGTCGATTAAAGCGGACTAAACAGGGCTGGGATTTTATCTGATACAGCTGAGCTGTGAAGGGTTCGCAGATTTAGCAGAGAACATTAGAAATGTTTGCTGTGTTCCTCAGTCCAGGGGAAAACATGTGTAAAGCAGAGTTAGGTTTTTAAAACAATATGCCAAGCTTTAAACATCTGACACAAAACCATTCAGTTTGACAATGTCACAAATCGCCAAGCCATGAAACTCTATGTGACAAAGCAATAATACTTTGATCAACATAGAACGATTCATAAATGCTTACATTTTCTGGATGAGGACTAAACTCTAAAGTTGAAACACATTCCAATAATCCCTCCACACAATGATAAACAAAACAGAAGTTTTCCCTCATACTGCACGCAACCAACATCAGTGAGAGTCATAAAACAGGGTCATTGCTTTACTTATAATTGTACTGAATTCCACCATCCAGTCCCTCAGAGCCTGTGATGCGTCTGAGCCAGGATTTCCAGAAGGAAGTCTGTATTTATCAACTCAGGACTCCGCTCTGTGCAGCCTTTAATCTCTTCCACACTGCCTCGCTTCCACTTCTCCATAAAACAGTCAAAGAAAAAGGGAGAAAAAGAGACAAATAGCTTCAAAAGACAAGGAGGAGGCACATGCTCGAGCTTTGGGAATAAAGTTCACTTTGGCTCCATTTTATGCGTTCTTTGTTATTCTACATTGACACACCAGTCACCATTTCAGTCTTTTCTATTAAGAGTTTCATGATTTGACATCGCACAGCTGTACAGACATGCAGGCCAAAGCAGGGCACCATCGGTGAAGACGAGATGGGGATTTGAAAAGATACAAAAAAGCACAAAACAAGCTCTGCAAACCAGCTGATCTATTCATCGTCTGTGAGCTGACATCTGCCAGCTGGGCTCGTCAACCTGACAAGAGCCGATCGAGCACCGGCTCCTCTGTTCAAACAAACAAAGCCTGGTGAGATATAGCTCAACCTCTTACCCTCTGCCCTGCAGGCCACCAGAAAGGAGACGTACTTCAAGAACATAGTTGCACTCAGTGGGTATAAAGCTGTACAAGCAGCTCAGTGTTGGTGTTTGAAGCACCATCCAACAGCAGCAAACGTCATTCTACAATGTTACAGCGTAACTAACGGGGATAACAGCTCCATGAAGCTCTTCAAACCATTTCCTGGTAAATACGACGTACAGAGAAACATCAATTCGGTGGGAAAAGGACCACATACCAGAAAAGAAACAACCAAAAGCCAAAAATTCAATATAAGTTTTTATTCACTTATCATCACAGACATGAAAGCCACATTAAACTGGTGCTTTTAATTATGCTATTGAAGCCTTAATTTTCTGGGTAGTAATTTGGATGTTTAATATTTTTGTGAAACAAGCACTGGGTGAACAATTTGGATTTATTGAGCAGTCTCGATTTCGCATGCATACATATATGCTAAAATATATAGCTATACCCCTAAAGGTATTCAACTGAGTGTCTCTTATGCATTTGTAGCCATTAACAACCTTCTGGAATAGGTGGATAGGTGCCCACTCTCATCAGAAGAATAGGCAGAGTTAGGACATAGCTTTTAATCATAGTCTGCAAAGTTTCAACAAGGTTAGTTTACTTTTTTCCTGCTTTTTCTGCTCCAAAATGTTTACATGTTTTGGATCATTGTCAATTAGAGCCCCTAATTGTGCCCAAATTTCCCTTTCCGGGGAGGAGGGCGTCAGAAAGGTGGTTCGCCCAGGCCCTTCTCCAAAAACTTCCTCTTCATGCTTGATTGAACTGTGTACCTTCCTACATAGCAAAACTAAAAGACTTCTGCAGAAAAGTTTAGGGTTACATGAGACAAGCATTGAGCGACCTGACCACAATCACAAGAACTGTGTTCAAAAAAGTCAAGAAGAGACTTTAAGACACAAGAACATTGTGCAAACTGTTAAACATGGTGTTGGTAGGATTATGCTTAGTCTTTCCATCTACCAGTGGGTGAAATAATGAAGAAAGATGTCACTGCTCCCAAGTTCTTCAACTTCATCATCTGCATCAACAGTTAAACAAAACATCTTTGACATATTTGGGTTTACTTTGGAGCCACCAGTTTAAATGAATTCTACTAGTTCTACCAAAAGAGTGGTCAAAATCCTTGAAGAACTAACTTTATGTAGGTATATGAACCTTAAATGTATATTTATAACTCTTTGCAAATTAGGGAAAACCAACAACATAATCAGACTTGTGCACCGAGTTTTTTATTTTATTTTTGAAGGCATATCACGTGCTGCATTTTCACAACTCTGCCTTGTTTACACACTGAAAACTATGGATTCAGCTATAGAAAACAAAAACCGTCGCACAGGGCCGCACGTTCTCCTGAAGTATTAGGTTTCATTGTTGCAAGTGAGGCTAAGTGGGATAGAGCAAAATGATTCCTGGCTGGTTTTGCTGCGGTGTGGCTATGACTGCAGTAGCTGTAAATCACAAGAAGCTACAGCTTGCTAATGAATCAGCAGGGGAAAGGCTTCAGCCAACACACTGTAGGCCTGGATCCAGGACATACGCAAGTCCATCCTGGTTGGGATGACTCCGCTGTGCTGTTTTATTGTTTTGTCCCCTTAAAAACATTTAATTACTGAGCATAAAAACACAGCTACACGCATAAAATAGGATGTAATGACAGCCACTGTACGAGGAAGGCTGTGGCCAAAACAATTTTCCCGTTAATGTACATGGAGACGGAGATAAAGCTTTATTAAAAAGCAGTAAATTCAAAGCAAAACTCTGAAAATTAAAATGTCAGAATTTAAGGCTTTGCATTTCTTTCCGATGATACATACGGCTTGTTTTGGGTTTTCTGCCAGTTCTGATTGGACAAACACAAGTGGTTTTCAAGTCTGGGCTTGTGATTATCCTAACTACTCCTAAGTAGAAAGAAAACCACAGCAAAGGGTGTGTCACAGCTGATTGCAAGCATCGAGAGTCCACACAAGGTGAAAC
>NW_006800199.1:346734-447435 GCF_000485575.1 Poecilia formosa | reverse complement strand
AAAAATGGAAGGTAATAATCCTTTTCAGTTTTAATTTTACAGTCTTGGCAATTTGATCCAGTTCAATATGCACTTGTTACAAATGAAATATAGCTCCAGATTAAATATGAACATAATGGCCTCCCCTCAGATTTACTCTCAAAAGCCTTAAAATAAATTATTTTTTCATTGCTCTGACATAAAACTGAAGAATCTACTGCTGCTCTGTGAAATTGATCTTGAGATATCACTACCTCCTTTTTACCTCGTTCTACCGTCCTGCTCGGTGTGAGCAAGTTAAGTCAAATATTGTCTTGAAGTCGTTCAATGTAAAGACGGAAATACATCTACTTAACTCCATGGTTCGCTTGTCTTTCCTATTTTGATGAGTTGCTAAGAGGAATTATGTTCACAGAGCCACACAAAAAATATTCACAGAACATTTTTATCTTTAGTGACATTACAACCATGAACCAATAAGTAATTTATTGTTTTGTGATAGATCAACACAACACAGTGCAGAATGATGAAGGAGAAGTAAAGGGATTTAGGGTTTTTATTTTTATCATTTAATAAAAATGTTAAAAATGTGACCTAAGTCAATTCTTTATAAACCATTCTCAACAATCTCCGCCGCAAGTATTCCAGGGTACATTTGGTCATTTAGTGAAAAACATTTTTGCATGTTTTTTTTTTTTACATATTTGCTCAAGTTCAGTCAGTATTTTTCAAATTTTTTCAAATTCTTAATGAAATCAGTGAATTCAGTGAAAGCTAAAATCCATTCATCTTTTTTTACTAAATTCATTTTGAAGAAGTCTACGAGATGCAGGCCTGGAGTTTGATTGGTTTATGCTAATGTGCTTTGGTCTAAACCATTCTATTGCAGCACTGGTGCCATGTTTGTCTTTATTTTCTAACTTGGAGATGAACCTCTGCTGCAGCGTTAAGTATTTTCCAACCTCTAACATGTTTTTTATTCCATCGTTTCCATCCACTTCACCATTAACTCTGAGCAGCTGCCTTGTCTCTGCTGAAAACAAGCATTCACAAGGCATGATGCTGCCAGTATCACATTTCTCAGTGAGCATCATGTATTTAGGGGGATCTGTACATTTAGTCTTTCACCACATAAAGTTTCATTTTGATCTCATGTGACCAGAGCGCTTTCTTCCACGTGTTTGCAGGATAAGTTCTTGCACCCAACCTGCAGATATTTGCACCTCCTCCAGAGCTAAAGTGTAGCGGCATTTTCTACGTTTTTTTTTTTTTTTTTTTTTTTTGTGAAGATAAATAATTTAAAAAAAGTCAGCAGTGAGACTGATTGTCTCCAGAGCTGCCAAATGATAATCTGTATGTTAGAAAATGTGGATGTGTCTGACGCTCATGAAAACTATGATCTTGGATTTAGAAAGTTTTATTTAAACATGTCATTTTAGGTTTGCTTTTCTGACAAATCCCTTGCCGATTGAAGAAGATAATCTCCAGACTCCAGCAGTTCACTACAGAGACGCATCAACTGCAGGACGTTTATATCTACTATAAGTCAAGCCTTTATTCCTTAAAACCGTCTGGGATCAATTATCCCAGTACATCACTGTGAATTTCACACAAACAGCAGCAGTCTGCTTGTAATTTCTCCACACATGAGCTCATAAAGGATGAACCGAAAGTCAGCGGGCAGATGTTCTGTGGTCAGATGAGTTTACATCTGCATCAGCATGCTTTTGGCAAGCACACATGTCAGGGCTCCGGGTGCCAAAGAGAAAAGACCAACACAAGCTCATTAAAACACCATCAATGAATGCATAGGCTGTGTGACGCAATTGATGCAAAGGTTTACGTTGGATTCTTTGAGAGCACACAGACTTCTGTGAAGGCTATTCTTAGCAGAACAAATCCTGCATAACTTACAGAATTATAGTGCGCATTAGATCTGTCTCCTCATAGAAATGTGCGCTGCATCATGAGGAACACAATCAGACACCACAACCACACAATGCTGAGTAGCTGAAAGCTCGCCTCAAGAAAATGGACACAAGATCTCCTTTCAAAACTGCAGCAGTTGGTATTCTCAGTTCCTAAATGATATAAATATGTGATTCAAAGGAAGTCTGATGTAACACAACGTTAAACACGTTTGACCTGAAAGTTTTTCTGAGTTTCTAACATCAAAGTTAAGATCAGCTCAGATGTTTTTGATGAATTGAAGTCAGTTGGAAAAGGTGAAGAGTCTCTATTTTTGATATTTTGTTTTTAAAATGTAAGATGCAGAAGTAATTACAAAATTCATACTTGTATGTTGTTACATTTCAGAAATATTTTTAACTTTCTGAATGCATAAGTTTAGAAATTATCCATCCAGCTGATATTAACTTAAATTGCCCAGGCTAAGTTAATTATTTTGAAAAGGTGTATTTATGTTTGCTTGTTTGTTTCTGTTAGGGGATATTTAGATGCCATAATAAAACACCATTTTCAAATCTTTCCAATTAATCTGTCGGTTGTTTTAAACATCCCGTTTCATAATTGCTTATGTTAATCTGTAACTCTATTAACTTCACTCCAGAAGGTCAAAACCACAACGTCTCTTCACATTAGCAACTTTCAAAGAGGATTTAAAAAACAAAACAAAACAAAAAAGATGAACACCTAAAGTCCTGCAGCATTAATTAAAAAATAAAAAAAAAATAAAAACTCCAAGCAGACACTACGGCAATGTAATGCCGGCACAGATTCATACCGGAGAACTGCTGCCAGTACACAGCTGCCCCGGCGCTCCCGTTAGCAGACTGAGCTAAGCTCTTCTGCTTGCCGTAGGTATTTGATTTGGAGAGCAGCGGAGCTTAATTTCATGCCCTGCGTGAGCCATGTCGCCGAGAGTCGGTGGGAGATTCTGGGCAAATGATGCCAGATTTCTACACTTGCATGTGTTTTTGTAATTTTCGGGCGGAGGAATAAAAATGGGTGAGGTCTTAGAAAATCAGATTTAAATCATGCAACATTCAGAAACAGTTTTTGCCCATTTAAGTTTCTATTCAGTGAGTTATTTGTTCAAGGCATGAGAAATAGGGAAATAATGTATAGAAAAATATATATAATAACGTGCAATTTTTTTTTTTTAAATTATAGTAAAATACTGAGCACAACAACTCCCATACAGGGTGTTGCCTCTGCTCCTGTGATTATTATTGTGGAAAAGTTTGAAAAATATATTTTTATTATGACTCTTAAAAATAATCTGAATAAATAAAAGAATAAATAACTACAAATAAATCAGAATAAGGTAAAATCAGCGCATCAAAGATTTTCACATTCTGGGAATCAGAAACTGGGCACAAAATTCTCATCGGTCTGTGTGTATAATTAACCCTCCATCCTTAGATTTTTAAAAAGTCCAGAATGTATTAGAAACATATTTTTGAATACAATTTCTTATGAATGTTCATTGTTTTCTGACTTAATATTTAGCATATTTAGACAACCTCATGATGCAAATACCCAGTTTTTTCTTCTTTTTTTAGAGAATAAAACACATGAAGCTTTAAACTGAATGGAGAGGAAGCAATAGATTCTAGAAACAGGCTTAAAGTGCACAGTGGCAAAGTACTGTGCTTAAAATGCACAGTACTTTATTGAAACAAAGTACTGCTTCAAAAATAGTGTTAAAAAAAATATGACAAATCGTTAATTTCCCACTAAACGAACCAAAAAAAACAAAAAAAAAACATTGCTGTTACAATGGCAGATGTAATGCATTTTGTCCTGCTGAGGGGAAAACTCACTTAAACTGCTGATGCTCCCTGGAGCTGCGGATCTTTGAGGAGAATCTCTCAGCCAGCTTCTCCAGGCTGCGAGAGTATTCCAGTTCGATCTCAGCTTTGCGTCGGAAGAACTCCTGCAGGTCCTGCAGCAGCTGGATACGAGACTCCGACTGCTGCTCCAAGCATTTAAACTGCTCCACGAGCTGGTTACGGATCTCTGTTCGTCATAAAACAACACAGAAATGACATTATTAGACAATTTAAACAAAAAAACGACCGCACTGAGAACTAAAGCCATACTTGAAGACTGTGTTGGAGAGGATTTGTTTCCAGAGCACATTTAGATGATATGAAGAAGTAACACTGAGTACAGAAATGCAATTAAACATATTAGTAAGAAGAAAAATAATGAATAAAGTAAAATGTGTTCCAAAGCAAATATGTATCACTGTAAAGCAGCGAGAACATAGAAAACCAACCCCTTAACTAATTAAAATGTGGCCTTGTAAAAGATTAAACTGAATAAATTGAATAAAAGGATTAGCAACACATTTTCTTTTTGTCAGATTTGACACGACTCTGCAAGAAGTCAGAGATGTAAACAGGAGCAGACCAACACAGGGCTTTAAAAGTGAGGACTAAACAAAATATGACTAACACATTAAGTCAAGTCAAATTTATTAGTATAGCAAATTTCAGCGACAAGGCAGTTCAAAGTTTAGATCATAAAAAAAAAAAAAACATCATTCATCAATTATGAAAGAAGCTACAAACGGTATATTTTGTCGAATGCGGTCATTAAAATCATCAAGCAAGTACAGATGGGGGGTAAAACATGTTTTCTGTTTCCTGTTTCTGCAGCATTCCAGACTGACTGCAGAGCATCTTCTTATTTAAACACATAAAAATGCTGCTGCAATAATCCAGGTCTTAATAGCTAAACTATGCACAATCAGATCGGCAGTGTCAGTAAGGAGTTCAGTCTTTTCTGCATTAAACTGCAGATAGGTGTTACGTAACCATTGTTTGTTGCTGATCAGAGACCGTTTCTGACATGCAGTGGACTTAAATTAGCAATAAATCTGAATAACATCTGAATAAAGGTCGCACGAAACATCAGGGGGAAGAATATGTATGAACCCTGTGGTACTCCACATCTACATTGAGAGATTAACTGGTTTGCAAAAAAAAATTTAAAAAAGCATATTCTGACAATAAGGTGTGGGGAAAACTTCGCTAGATTATCCTACAGTAAACCACAGACTGCCAATGAAAAATATCATGACCACTAGATTCAAATAAACCTGTCAGATGTTTGAATTCAAAACCCATTCACGGTTCATCACCATGCCACTGTTTTCTAGTCAGTGGTGTTTATGGACATTAGACTGAAATCTGTTACAACTCACAGTTAATCCAAAAAAGGGAGACGTTTGTTATAAATATGCCAAACCAGAACCGGACTTTGTTTTTCACGTTTCCACAACAGGATGTTTTAAAAAGCTGGAGAACACGCCTGCTAAAACAGAAAAGTGCTACATATCTCTGCAGCACAAGAGATATTCAAGTGGGAGTCATTTGTAAAGGTCTTGGACAAGAAATGTGTATGATAAATAAAACAGCAAACAGCGCAAAGCTCTAATATGATCAAGAAGGGGCCTTTCTGAATCTCAAAAGTTCACTTTGATCTTCAGGTATCAAAGACATGCATGTTATAAAGAGTCTGCTCCATGCAGGAGCAAGTAGGATGACCTGCATCAGTGACTTCTCATAATTGTCCCTGTGGATTTATCAGACTGATCTAATGAGAAGGTAATGCACTCCCACACTCGGAAAAGGAGACGAGTCACATTTCTCTTCAAGAGGAGCCTGACGCTACGGGGCAGAGCGAGGATCCTTCGTGCCTGTGGGAGCCACGAGCAGAACCTGATTCCGCTTTATAGTGCTGTCATCAGCAGCAACGGTGCCTCAACTCATGAACAGAGACAGACCTATCCCACAAAGAGAGAGAGAGAGAGAGAGAGGGAGAGAGAAAAGAGAACGATGAGGCAGATCTACCAGAAACAGAACGGTGTTACTTCACAGAAGGAAGGAAGCCTCCAGGTCTGATAAGAGAAATGTTTCCAATCTGATCTGGGTTTCTAAATTAAACGTACAGGTAGAACTGTATGAAAACGAAATATACATGCACTAACTGTTTTTCCTCTTTCAATTCTCCCTTTTATAGCTCAGTGAGGCAGCAGATTTACACAGACAAAAAAAATAAAAAAACAGCTTAGTGGTTATTTGTTTGCAAATATTCTTTGTGCCCTAAACTCCACCTTCATGTGCTATGTTTGTCTTTAACAAGTCTGCCTTAAATTGTGCGACAACACCAAAAGCAACTTGAACTTCGTAATGAGAGTCACATCATGTTGCAACACCCTTCTGTTGCAGAGTGACTCACTGCAAGTAACAGCCTAAAAAAAACAAAAAAAACAAAAAAAAAAACAAGAACAGGGTGATTTTTGCCAGGCAGAGGAGCCGCTAGCCGAATGATAAAACCACAGAGACTGTGTTTTTGTGCTGTTGCATGTGCAATTTGGTCAGAGCCAAGCCCTCATCATAGATATGTGATGAGGAAACGGTGCCATTGTGCAGCAGCAGCCTCTGTGATGTCGTGCCGCCTCTGGCTTCAGCCCTAAACGCCGAACTCCACTCTGTGGTTAACCATTGTTCCTGCCCTCCTCTTTATCCAGGGGCCTCCTTTTCTCCCACCGTCTCAAAGAGCTGAAAGCTGGGCTTAAAGTGGAAGCTCGGAACCAGACACCACTTTACTACGCCGGTACTCTCAGGACTCGTGGTGCCAGACGCGCCGTTGTGTTTCCCCCCGTTTTGTGTTCTTTCTTCCAGGAGAAAAGGCGAAGCGAGCGAGCAAAAGAGGACCGCCTGAGGAAAACGTGACACCGATATGCATGAGTGACAGGATTTAGTTCTGAAAACATTCTTTCTAAAAAGGCAACTCTGAACCACAAGCTGCATTCTCACTTTTAAACGACACAATTGAAGAAAGAAATAGGTCACGCACACGCACGCACACGCACTCAACAGAAGTGTGCCCGTTGCTCTCAGAGACCATGAGCAATCGGAGAATTATTCCCCAGCTATTCGAGAAGCCTCATTCGCTGCGGCTCATTCAAAGAGAGCGACCCCTCTGTGCTTCTGTTCGGTCTTTGAAGAGAAGAAATGTTGTGGAAGTATGTCAGTGGTTAAATTGATTATGCATGTTTATCTTGTTGAACACCATCAAAGCAGGTTCTGTCGTTCTTTTTGTCCATTCAGGGGAGGAAGATTTACTGCTTTGCTTAATGGTCTCTGCAAAGAAAATGAACGAGTAGAGGGAGATTCAACAAGGCTAATGTAAATGCAGCTGTCAGAATAATTCAGATTCAGTGCAAGTGACGGGTTGCATTATTGCGTACAAGATATTTTGTAAATCTGCCTTAGGCTGCCTTCTTCAATTTTCAACAAGAATTATCTTAATGAAGTGTAAAATTAGATTGGACTTCTATAAAAATAAAAAATAAAAAATCAAAGAATTAAAGGACAGATAAATCATGTGGATTCAATACAGCTGATCCGAATCAAAGCCAATCATAGATAAAGGCAGATAGATGTAAGTATTCATTTTGACAGAAATCAACTAATCGAAATCTAGAAATCGCACCGTTTCTTCAGGTCAGTGACCCCATCATACCAAAACGTAGCTGGTTGACAGCAAGTTGTTGCTGCGGTAACAAACACGCCGCTGCCTTCAGCAGGGGTGAGGCCTGCAGCATGAAGCCAGAGGAAGCAGTGGCGTCCAAGCTGGCCATTCACGCTGCGTCACTGAGGGAGTTAGCGGCTCTGCATAAGGAAGACGAGCCGAAATCAGTTTTCACTATAAACTCCACAGCAGTTGTTTATGTGGAAAACAGCTCCTACTACTTGACTTGCAGAGAGGCTTCAGGAGTTTGACTCAGTGTGGAGCTTGAATAGTGTGTGCAGAAGCGAACGTCCTGCAGCCACGTGACCAAGGGTTGATTGTTAGACTTCAGTTCGACCATGAGAGCCTTTAAGACGTCAGCAGACATTAGAAACTTCTCGTATTGGCTGCTGGGTTAATCTCCTGTAGTTAGTTAGTGTTGGATTAGAAAGAGTTGGTCGTCTTTTTGAAATGTTACACTTGCTCTATGGGGAATACACACAGAGAAAGTTATTTATGCTAATAAAGATAAACTGTTAACAATCCTAAATGAGAGAAATTGTTAATTTGTCCTGTGTAGTTAAAACAAATTAATAAAGGAGTGTGGCATCATAGTTATTTCTTTTAAATCAAAGTTATCTGGACTAGACATTTTATTTGTTTTGACATGGTTTTATTTTTAATCTGTGTAAATACCTGAAGATTTAACTATTTTGTGCATTTTCAGTTTTTCAGAGAGACTTTTTTTTAAAGAACTGTTTGTATTTTATAATTAATATAAATCTATTTTTAGTTTGAAAATAATTTACAAAAACTAGCTTGTTATTCATAGTTCCTAGTAACTGGAAACTTAGACGATGAGAGGTCCACCAACACATTGTTTGTTTGTTTGTTTGTTTTTTTGATAAATAAAATATTCTTAAATTTTTATTTAAATTAGTAAATTGAAAAAGTCTTAATCTCACATCAGCAGGTCAAACGTTTCCAAAATCCATCGGAAATTTGCCACAAATCTCTGATTCATGCATTTCTTCTTAAAATAACTTGGTCATTTGGAGCAGCTCGTGTAAGATTAGCATTTCAAACGGTGCTTCTGATTATTCTATTAAATAAGTGACAGAAAAATCCTCACACCTCCAGCTTGGAAAGGGATCATCTGGGCAATCAACCATAAACATGACTCGTCAAAGTCAACGCGAGTTACGTTACGCCTTTAATGTTTCTGCTTTGTTGGGTCTTGTCATCTCCAAGCAGCAATGCAGCCATCTGCTGTGTTTTTTGTGTGGGCTCTTTTCTTTAATAGAAACAGGGACGGATGTGACAAGAGGCTGACCAGAGGTGGGTGTGTGGGGGGCAAGAGCATCTGAAATATGATTCACAGTCTAGTGGGATCACACAAATGAGAGACACACTTCTGTCTGGATAAATTCTCCTTTCACAACCTTTGTAACAACCTAATTAGAACAAGGCCACCACACAGACTATGATGATTGCTGGTGTAGCTGAGCATGAATTGCATCTTTTCTGAGAGAAAAGCATCTTTGTGTATTATGAAAGAACTATTTTATTTTGTTTTCCGGTTCCTTGCTCCAAAATAGCACTTATGTACAGTTTGATCCACACAAGCACAAACATGATATCTAAAATAAACTGCAGTCTATTGGTTTAAAAGAAACAGCAATTAGAATGTTGTTAATGTTTAACATAATCCATACTATAAATGTGTTATATGGAGCATTCATGAAACCCGGCAAAGTTTGTTTTTTTTGTCTTTGTGTGTAAAATGCATGAACACTGCTTTGCCCACACCAACAACATCTAATACTAATCAGTTCATTTACTCTGCTATAAGTGTTACTTTTACAAAAGTCTGCAAAATCTTTATATATATATTTTTTTTTAATTACACTCCTAAATTATTTGCAATGCTACTTTGCATTCATGACAGGAGATGGTGTGATGAGGCAAAATCATTTTGTTGAACACTAATATGTGCTGTTTTCTTCTTATCCGAGATCAGTTTGTGAAAGCAACAGAACCGAGGTGAAACCCCAGACATTCCTCTCCAGCTCAGTCTGGAGAATCACCAGGCATTCCCAGGCAAAAACGGATCTAAAATCTCTCCAGCAAGTTATGGATGTGGAAGCAGCAGCTGTACTCCACCCTGCTCCGCGATGACTGACCCAGGAAACAAAAGCTTCTTCTACGCAGGCGTGTCTTTAGCCAGTTCTTTCACAGTCCACCCCGACCAGATTCAGCTCTACTTAAAGATCCTGTGCAGTTCCTCCCTGGTTTTTCAGAACCACCTCAGGTGTTACGAGCGATTTCATTGGCAACGTGGCAGCAGACTGCATTCGTTGACTAGCGACTGGGAATCTGAGACGAGACGGTGAATTGAAAATCAATAATCTCGTGGTCAAACCCTTGACATCCAAACTTTTTCACAACTGTAGCAGAAGAGCGCATGCAGGGTCAACTGGACGATTAAACAGGATGACCAAATGTAACACTTTCACTAAAACTTGCAATCAAAAGATAATTTCATGGTAAAGCAAAACTTTTCCGCACAGAAATTAAATAAGTGTCACATGGGAAGACGTAAATTATAGTTTTACAGTGAATAAATTATGAGATCTAGGTCTTTAAAACATCTGTGTCACCTATATGTGACAGTATCACAATCCTAATCATCATCATCATCATCATCATCTACACCTGCTCCATGAAGACAATTTTTTATGTACATCGATCAGCACGTGGATCCTCATAGGACAGTAACAGGAAAACCTCTAAAAACAATAGCAGGATGTCAGACATGCATGAACTTTGACCCGTCCAGGCAAAATCCTGTGCTGAACCACATTCTGGGGGGAATTATAATAAATTTCATAAAACAAGATTCAAATGTAATAAAGCTCCTTCGTTAAATGTCTGAAGTATCGAGATCTAAGTGAGATTGACTGCAACAGCTTAACCTGATGCCTGACACATTTTTACGTGATTCTTAGTTAGCCTTTCAAATATGCAGTGAGATCTTTTTTTTTTTTTCTTTTGCAGTCTTTGTGTAGCACAGTCATTTGGTTGAGAGCATCTGCATTCGAGACTTCCTCTAGCTGCTCCGCCTGACTTCCTGTTGGCTCCCCAGCAAGAGAATGGCACCAAAATTATTACCAGATGCAGAGCTCCGCTGCTTTTCAAGTTCTTACTGGAGTTGCCTCGAGAGTGGTATCGGCGGGGCAGTTAACGCTCTGACTTAGTGAAGGTCGGAGGTTCAATGCCCAGCACCTTTCGGCTGTGATTGTTGGTCACTGACCCTGGAGGGGAACGGCATTCTGACCAACCTCGACTTCCTAACGAGCTGTGATAAACCAGACAACAACCGGTTCGATGCAGTTCATCTAAATGAAAGTTAATTAACAGGGAATGAATACAAATCCATGTCACAATATATTTTTTTTTCATAAAAGACATTAGTAATTTTTTTTCCCACTTCACTATGATCTGCTGCTTTTTATTAAAACATTCAGACTCAAAGGTTTAAATGGAAGCCTTATATTTACCATGTTAAAATCCATTTATGCTCACAATGTGTCAGCATCTGTTCATGTCTCAAATCTTTTGTTTAGCCATTTCATTTTTGCTTAGCCTTTTAAGTCGACCATGCATTATGTTTGCATTTTATTACTGAAAAAGAAGTCCACAATTATTTTTGAAAATGGGTGACCCTGATCTTCAGAGTACCTTCTCCTTGGAGGTAACTGCGGGATGGGATCAGCATTTAAAGTGTCACAATGTCACCGTGCAGCAAGAGGAGCACACAAAAACAGACAAAAGCAACGACAAGCCAAATTTCTCCAACCTAATCCCCGACTCCGGCTCTGCAGCATTTCGGTTCTACACTCCAGAGCCAAATTTGTGTGAAAAGAAGACGCACAGAAGAAAGCAGCCCTTATCCAGACCTCAGTTCACTCTGTCTGCCCCTTATACTTAGTCTCAGAATACAAGTCCCAGTGCTGAACAAATCCCCCTGCTTCTCTGTTCAGCTTTAATCCTCTAATGATTAGCACAATTTTGGATTCATGGGGCCGTGCAGCTGATGTCGCTGTGAGTTCTTCGCCTGTCTGCATCAAACTGGGTCTCTCTCTTTAGCCCAGGCTGCTGCGGCACGTGTGCTCAAAGATAAGAGAACTTTAGATGAGCCCAATCAATAGCTGGGAAGAGATGAACCGGTCGAGCGTCTTAGAGCAAGATGTCAGCCGTCAGTTTCTGTGTTGGTCCTCCTAATTATCAGCTGGTTTATTGGATTTTCCACTGGATGTTCTGTCCACTAAACTAAAAATCAATCCAGACTGAAAGAAAAAACCCAACAGATCAGATTGACTTGTGCATCATTTTGACTTGCCCCAAGCTCGCCTCTCCTCAAAGATCCTCTTTGTATTGAAATTGAATACTACCAAGACAAATAGCATCGACTGCAATGGTAATAAAAAGGCAAAAGGCAGGAAGCTTGTCTGTCTCTGTTAAGCCGTATTGAAGAGGGCCATTTCATCACCATATATGGTTAAATCCAGGCATAAACCTACCCAGCTTTCAATCATTTGCCGTATCCAGCATCCGGCTACGCAGGACCAGGCTGCAAAGTGTCTCCATGGCAACATGGGCGTAAACCAGTCTCAAGGGAGAAGCCTATTGGAGGAAAGGGTTAAATCTGGTGGACGTGGAGAGGTGGCACGCTGAGTGAGGTCGGGTGAGCTGGACGCGATTTAAGTTTATCAGAATGCAGCAGCATCTGATTACAGCAGTAAAACAGTCTTTTCCCCTGAACAGCATTGATTGAGCTAAATTAGAATAAAATACCAATTTGCATGCAGTAGAACAGAGACAACTAATGTTTTAGGGGTTCGAATAAATATTTTATTTGTGTGAGCCTTTGAAACAACTTGCACAAGTTCTAGAAGCAGAAAAGATTTCACCTCGCCTAAAATTGAAACAAGGAAAAGACCAAGATGACAGAACCGCCATTGCCATTTGTCAAGCCTCTGTAGTGCCACTTATTTTCTGGCTTCAATTTAGTCAGGGAATCATATTCTGACTTCAGAAAACGATACATTATCTGAGTATCTTTCTAACTCCATACCTCTGTTCGCAAAGCTGTACATCGACGCTGTTGCAGCATATTTAAAATGCGTTAGCCAAACAAATGCAATCGCCATCAAAGTTAAAATAAAATATGAGTTAACCTCTTAAAAACTACGCAGTGAAATGTCACAGTTTTGAGCCTCTTAGACTGTGCCACTTTGGATCCTATTTCTATACTCCGGAGTGTACAAGAGGGATTTGTGAGCTGCAAATAGGTGGACTGTTTAATTATCTAAAGTCTTCTGTGGGACATGCGAAGATAAAGTTAATCCAGCAGTTCTGGAGCTTAAAATATTACCACTTAACTAATTGCTTCATCAGGTAGCGAGCTTGGAGAGGCTTTCTGCATTTTCTTTTTTCGCTGAGCATTCTTGTTGTATCTGTTGCTATGGTTACGGTGCCTGTACGTTCTCTCGGAAGATTTGAATTTGAACAGATGAGTAAGTGGTGTTGTCACAGGCAGTTTTATTTTCTGAAAACAGAAGAGGGAGAAATAAAATCTCCTTTGGCGTCAAAGCAGACTTGCCGAGCAGCATGCTTTGCAGGGGAGGAGCGATAATTCCCCTATAGTCCATGTATGGACACATTTGGAAACACAGTTTTACACGTTTCTAATGCAATGTCTGTTACTTTCTCTTCTCCTTGACCTTGGAATGCTGGCGGCACGAATGTGAGCCATACTCAGCCACATCTCTGTTACAAAACGACGAACACGGCGAGTACAAAAAAAAAACATCTGCCTGATTGGCCGTCAATTTTTAACGACTACTTTTCTACCTTTGTGTAGCAGCTAGCTGTGCTGCCGCTGTGCTGAAGACAGTTTTCATGTAAACGGCCACAGTGGGGGGTAAATTTGGTTTCATTTGAACTTAACTGCAGATGTCTCACACACAGATATATTGATTTAACTTTTTACAACGTCAAAGTGTGACTTCCATTATGATGATTATTAATCACCAAGCGACTTCAGAAGCGATGGCTAATCAAAACTTAAACTATTGCTTTTGCTTATTTCCTGCAACAAACACCTGTGCCGCAGTGCAAACTTTACCTTGTGCACATAAACGGGAACAAGTGTCGATTCATTTGAAACTGGAAATTTTTGTTCACGCCATTGCTTATAAAAAAAAAAAAAACGTTTTTGCATTTGGTTGATGTTGGTGTAAAGGAGCTGCTGCTCTCCTTTAAGGTATGACACAAAGATTAAAATATAGAATGTGTTAACAGGAAATGAGTCTGTGTTTAAATATCAGGATGACACTGATGTCCTCGTTGACTGTAACCTTTTTGAGGGGCTGCTTAAAGTTACCTTTCAACTTCCCTAGAAAAACTGTCCACCTTTAAGACACACTCTAAATGACGCTCTATTTTTATCACTAACGTTCTTGTCACTCAGGTTGTGGACATGCTAATCTCATTTTCACAAGTTTATTTTTTGGCTTTACTATACGTTTCTGGCTGTAAAACAGACAGACAAGAGCAGATAACCATCAGTGTTGATGCAAATATCAAACTTATACAGGTTCCTCGCTTTAGAAATGCAGTGGTGGCAATAAAAGAGAAGTGGAGAGAGTGTAATTTTGGGTTTTACAAATCTATTACAGGTTTAAACTGAAAAATATGTCAAACTGCCTCTGATCCATTTCCAGTTTGCCAGTACACAGGCAGTCTCTTACTGGACTGGAGCTAAAAGGGTCACTTTTACAGGAAATGCTGATATATATATTTTTTAAACAAATTGAATGACTCAAATGAGAAGTGAACATTTGCACTGACTGGCACTGAGTAGCCATGAAAATGAAGCTGTTTGTCTGCTTTCAAAGGCCTTTCTTAGCTTCATTAATGCCAACACATGAATTGAGGAACTATTCAAACACTGTTAAATGATAAATAACGCTCGACAGAGCTGCATTTTCTTGAAAGGCTAATTATATCTAGAGAACTTGTGAAACAGACAGAACAACGTCTCTGTTAATCAAGTCGCAGCTGCATTCATCACACTGAGCTTTGAGACGCCAAATAAAAGCTGATTCTGAACTCTGAAGCAAAACAGACAGAGTTGGATGATACCGTACATGAGCATGACAACTCAAAAATGTCTTGTAAAAGGTAAAATAAGGTTGTGTATTTTAAAGACGCTCCGCTCTGAATTTTCTAGGCCAATTTTTTAGGTTTTTCAAAGCTTCAACCAGCTGGCTGATTGTCTGTACCCGCTTTTCTTGCAGGGTTGTGGGGGGCCTGGTGCTATCTCCAGCTTTAATTGGGTAAGAGGTGGGGCACACTCTTTACGGGGAAACAGAGCGACACACAACAGAGCCGTGAACACACACACACACACACCTACACGGAGAGCAATTTAGAGACACTAATTAACTTAAGAGTCATAGTTTTGCACTGTGCGGGAGGGAAACTGAAAACATTAAATACATTTTTTGAAGCCTTCCTGCTGTAAATGGTCATTATTATTATTTATATTAGCAGCAGGATGACATACGGCGTGAAATAAAAGGATATTATGAACAGTTCGCTAGTGATGAGACATGATACACTGTTTCATATGCATCTAAGAAAACATTTAGGTCTCCCTTTGTATTTGTAATGTTTGATTTTATGTCTGCTCTGTTTAAAGTTTAAAACAATAAACTACATAAAAATGACAAGATGAAAGAAAAAAGCGGAATACATTAGCGGCGTGTATGGTTGGTTGATTTCTGTGCATATTGATTGGTTGTTATTAATACATTTATGCAAGCCGACATTTGAATTCACATTTTTATCTCCTCTGCAAAATGTTTAAAGGTTATCAAGGCTTCAATAGTGAATGAAGACATCTTGATATAATCCTTTTTTAAAAGTCCAATAAATACAAATAAATGACAGTATTTCACTGACTGATACCGACTTCTGTGCTGCTGAAAACTTAGATAGTTTTTAGGTGATAAATAATTTGTTAAATATTAGTATATTTGCTCTACAAAAATGAATAATGAATGAAACATTAGAATCCCATTAATTATTTTATGTTTTAGGTGCTACAGTGTTCTCTAAACCAATTTAAAAAACACCAACTAAATGGAGCCATTGGACCACCGTCCACTGACTATAATGGTTAAGGCTTCCAGATAAAATAAATGTACCATAATTAATTTGTAGCACAGGACTATGAATTAATTGAATAATTATCGAAATAATTATAAATCTTTTTTTTACTTAAAATCATGATGTATGATTTAAGTTTGATGCACATTTATTAGGGCATTTAATACATTTCTGGGACATTCTGGTAAACAATTACTAACACAGTGGACCTTGTTATTCAAAGGACTAAAACATCATGAATGATTGCCAATAGCCAAAAATCTGTGAATATTTGAGACCGCTTTCAAAAACGCCTATCACTGCTTATTTTAAAAGTTCAAACACCACATTAATTTTTTATTTAATAACTTGGGGAATTCGTGAAATAAATTGCAAGAGGGAAGTTGTTGATGGGGTCTAACAGATTAGTTGGACCCCAGTCTGTTTTAGTGCAACTCGTTAAAGTTTATGCTTTGCCTGCTGCAGCCTTCTGTCTCTGCAACGAGAGGTGAAATCCACCCCAAACCAGTCATTGCATTTACAACATGTTCCTATTTGCATGTTGAAAACTGACTTACCCATCTTCCACTTAGCTATCACTTGACACTTTTAGATTAAAAAAAACATGAAGCTTAGAGAAGCAAAAGAAGAAAAACATATAACTTAGATGGAAATATTAGGAAGCAGATTTCCTAATGCCCCAATCTCCAGCTTTGTCATGTTTTAATAACTCACTGCAGTTTCACACAAACCAAAGCAGCCCAGAGAGGAGGTGAATTTATTGGGCCGTACAATAAACAAGCTGTCCCACTCAAGATTAATGCCCTAACAGCAAATTAATTAAATTTCCTTTGCCAATGTTCACTTAGTCTGCAGCAGGTTTGCCCAACAAGCAGGAAGCCGGAGGATCCACATTAAATGACTCAGCGTGACCAACTCCTCTGCTCTCTGTCTGTTCCTGCACAGCAGCTTCCTGCTGCCTGGCACGACCTCAACGACCAACTAACCAAAAGCCCGGAGCTCAGCTAACACTGGACCAAAGTTACTACCAAAAGCATTAGCATCCCTGGAATATTTTCAAATTAATGCACTTTGTATGACAGAACAACGCAATGTAGCGTACAATGCTGAAGTAGAAAAAAAAAACTAGATTTTTCAACTTTCTACAAATTTGGAGATCAAACACACTGTGTTTATTTATTTATTTATTTATTTTTATTTTTTTTTTTAAGAGACCCTTTACTTCGACACTAATAAATAAAATCCTGTGCAACCAAATGTCTTCTGATGTTGCCTATTGGTACCTACATGTCACTTAATCTCAGTTTGAAGCCAGTTATTCTGTGAAGGCATCAGAGGTTTGTCAGACAATTATTGAACTGACAAAATAGCGTCATGAAGACCAGCAGAAACAGCAGACAGGTCAGGGATAAAGTTTAAAACGTGGCATCCCAAGCTTATCACACAGCAATGTTCAATCCAGAATGTGGAAGAAGATCAGATTAGACTGAAGTGCTACATGATACATACATGATATGCTCTTTCTGTGGCAGAGGCGAATAATGCTCACCCCCTGAAAACACTATCACAGTAAAAACATGATGATGGCAACATTATGAGTGTAAAAACACTGCTTTTCTGTGTTTTTTTTTTTTTTTACTTCTCTTTGTAAATGTAAGCAGTAAAAGTTCAAAAGGAAGCCTTAACACAGAGGTATTAAAATTTTACCTCCTGTTCATTTGAAGTGTGCATTTTTGACTTACGGTCTCATAACTTTGTACAGCTGGAGGACACTGATAATTTTTCATGAGTTGTTTCATGTCTTAATTTACCAACTCAAGGCAGTTCTTTGGAAGAACAAGTAGCCCAGATAAGATCATTTTAAAACTGTAAGCTCACATTTTGTCAAATTACAAGCACAAACATCGTATTTAATTGGGATTTTATGTCTCGGATGAACAGGAAATAGCAAACAATTGCAGGAAAACGATATTTGGTTTTCAAAAAGTATAGTATACCCCCTTTACTTCCATACTACTAACTTGAATACCATCCAACCAAATACCTTCGGACGGCAGCTTATGCTATTCTAAGTGTGGTGCAGAACTGACACAGGTGATGGTGTATCACCCTGATCACACCATCGTCTTCACATCGTCTTCATAAAAAATGATGGCAGCAGCTTCAAGCTGTGGTGACAGGGAAGCTGCTCAGAGCTAACGGGAAGATGGACAGAGGTAAGTACAGAACAGACCTCGTTGAAAAACCGAGAACCGAGGTTCACCTTCCAGCAGGATAAGTCCAAACATACAACCCAACTTCAAGGAATGTTTTAGATCAGAGCCCATTCATGTGTTTGGATCTAAATCAAATCAAAAACACTGAATTAAATATGACTGAGCTTGAGTTATTTGGCGAATGAGAAAAGGCATCAATATAAAACTGTTAATGAACTTACAGTTTTATTTAAGTATCATTTTAAGCACATTTTTCTTCTCTTTTGAGACTAGGCTCTGTTTGTTGTTGGTGTAATTCAAAATAAATTCTGAAAAAATACATTGAATGTACACTGTATGTCTGTAAAATGGCAAAATATCAAAACGCAGATATAGATACTTTTGCAAGACAGTGTAAATTATTTAATTGAACATAAATGCGATTTTAAATGCAATAATCTGAAGCAATAAAAAAAAAACAGAATCACTCCATCATTTGCATGTAAAACACCATAAGAAAAACACTATTATGTGAAAACAGCAGATGAAAACAGGAGGGGTGAAGTTTTACTGAACTCCATCCAGGGGACAGAATCAGTGATTAATTGCTGTGTGGGATTCAGGAAATGCAGCCAACAGATCCTGCAGTTAATTAAGTCAATTTAAAGTGCAGCAAAAGGAAAAAGAAAAAAACTAAACACCATACCAGTTGAATAAAACAAGTCCTGCTGAAACAGACATTTAGGTGTTTGACTATTCAGGTTTAAAGCGTAGTGATAAATCACCGAGCTCTACTTCTTATACATTTTTTTTTTTTTTACATTTAAAGCACATATGTGTATATAATAATGAGGGAGCATAGCTTTACGGACACAGATTTTATCGTAAATGTCAAGCAGCTGCTGTTAGTTTAGCCCACTTCACAAGCTTCCTGTAAAACTTGGCAAAAAGGAGGAGGCAGCGCCGCAGTCCAGCAACCACATGGTGGTGAGCTACAAAACAGAGTCCAGGCTCCTCAGCCACACTGTCTCTCCCTCCCCGTTCAGGCCTGGAGCCCTCCTCTATTGACATGCAAATGAAAGATCAGCCAGCTGAACAGCTTGAACAAAGTGGACACCCTCACCCAGGCTCCTTAAGAGTCTCTGCTTACGCAGCCGGTCTCGTGGGTCGTCAGGAATTCATCGGTGGCAGGGGGTTAAAATTTTAGCACAGCGGTTTGCAGCTCTTTATGGGGAGAGGGTTATATTTCACGTCATGTGCAAGCTTGCGGACTCAAACAAGTCTATTATTTGCCCCTGGCAAATGCACTAACAGTTTTTTATCCTTTGTTGTATCGCTGAAACCAGCTATTTTTCTGTCAGTTGCTTTATTATGTATGCGCTTTAATAGGCAACTGACAGCTATTTTTCTGTCAGTTGCCTATTAAAGCGCATACATAATAAAGCACCCCCGCCGCCTTGTTATGACCTAATCAGTGACACTCGGATGATATGGCCCCATCTGCCATGTTGACTGCACATTAACCATAAAGTAATAACTCACAATGAGACAGGTGCAATTCCCAATCTGAATATCATTATGGCTCACTCACTGCCTGCTCCGGCTCGTAACGTCGCCTTTGTGTTTGTGAGGTGGCGGCAGTGGAGAGCAAGGGCGCTCTGTGTGCCCGCGGGCCGTTTACAACACGCCAGCTGTGAATGAGAAACAAGCAGCAGTCTGCGTGAATTAACGTCCGCGGTTTGAAGGGGTGCTGCCTAACGAAAAAGGAGGCTGCAAGCGGGGCCCGGATACGTGACACGGGAGCAGTTCAGCCACAATACCGCTGGATCTGAGCTGAATAAATGACGCCTGAGTCACTAGAAACGGCCTGCAGAAGGGCAGGAAGCAAGAAGGGATAGATGAGCAGTGACACGTTTACACAAATCTTTTTTTTTTTTTTTTAAACACAAAGAAAGGTGGCTCAGTTATAGCTTCAGTGGAGAGTGAATGGGCAGAGCTCTTGACCCTTAAATTTTTAAATATTTGTTTAAGAGGAACACTTGCAAGTGAGGTGATCGAAGTTGTTCTTGCAAATCCACTCTAAAATGTAAATGTTTTCTCAGTTAGCATAAGTTTAATGCCACAATGACCACCGTAATGTCCAGTTTTGGCATTCCAGTACAGGTATGGGCTGGTTGAGATTCCTACTAAACGTGAGTAAAAAAGTAAATAAAACTTCCAAAGCACCTTGAACTTCCCTGCTGCTGGTGAAATGTGCTTTACAAATAAACATGAATTGACTTGACTTGATCCTGTTATTTACACATGATTTAAAAAGCAGCAAAACCTTAAAAAATATAAGACATGATTATCGGAGTTACGATAATGTAGTAAACATTTATACAAAGAATTAAGAAAAAAAAAACAATACATTTACACAAAGTAATAGTTTTCAAGTGCTAAGGGCAAATAATATTATAACATTTCACAATGCTTTTCAGTGGCAGGAATCCCAGACGGAGCAATCAAGTGATATTATAATCGAGCGGAACAAGTAAAAACCGAGCTGGAAAGTCAAATCGTTCCATCCTATAACGTGAACAAGGTAGTAAAATGTGTTCATGTGTGTTTATATGTGTTTATCGCTTACTGAACCCAAAGTTAAATAACAGTGTGTAGCCGCTTTGCTTTCAGCCATGTGACCAGCAGAAATTTTTAATCCATAACTTTTTAAGACTTACACTAACTTTATGGAGCGTCCCTGAATAAATATAAACAGGCATTCCTTTTTTCTTGACCCTATAACGGCTGATGTTTTTTTAACACGCGATGTTTCCAAACAGTGAATATAATGTCTTCTTGCAACTGAAGATAATGTGTAGTTGGCTTATTTTCAGCCAGCTGGCTGGCAATGTGCAGTAACAAACAGTGTAGGGGCAATGATACAGCCAAAGGAAACATCAGTCGCTGCAGGGATGGTGGAAAATGTTGTCCATTTTGAAACAGTTACTGTGCTAAACCTTGGTTTGCTTTGATACCCATGGAGAACTGATGATGCATCAGCTTATTGTGGGAGCATAAATGTGTCAAAGGCTGAGGGTGGAGGTAACCCAAGCAAATGGGATTCATGGGAAGGAACCAGCCATCCATTATGATTGCAATAATTAGCATTTTATGTCACTGCATGTGTGCATTTAATTTGTTTGCCCCAATTTTTCCATCAAGCAAAAACAGCAAGCCAAATCCAGACTGACAGAAGAAAAGATCGCAAACCAGACCACCATCCTGCAGTCATTTCCACACAGGGATCATTTCACCCAGCAACAAAGCGTGCAAAGCCACCTTCAACCCACATGCACACGTCCACCCCACCGGCTGCTGGTGAATTAGTGAAAGGAGAAGGAGACATGGAAATATAGCTACGGGTTGTTGGGTTTTTTTTTTTTTGCACTCTTAAGGCATGCCAGCGCATTCAGTGGCTGTCGCGGATTACCTGTCACCTGACTGCTGGAGCGGTCTGTCAGCGCTTTACAGTACAAAGGTGGTGCCACTTCAGCCCGTCATTAGAAAGCACCGAGCGAGGACTCAGTAACACCGGATTCCTCACGCACCTTTCACTTGGGTCTCGTACTCCGCTATGATCTCCTTATCCTTCTTGGTTTTCGTGGATGACATGGCTCCTCAGGCTTCAGGGTGAGACCCCCGATGATCGAGGACTCTCTTCGGTGTCGATCTCCCCCTCCGACTTGCAGGACTGCGGCGCGTTTCCTCCGTTTTTCTCTTTTCCTTTTTTTATTTTAACCCCCCTTCTTGTGGCCTCTAAAAAGGCAAAGGAGGGCTTTTCGCTATTGTAGTCCTGCAGTCCTGAAATCAGTGTACACACAGCACTTGATCATCGGTCCAGTCAATACTGCATGTTTTTTGTTTGTTTGTTTGTTTGTTTGTTTTCCTGCTTTCTCCTCCTGCTTCGAGTCCACTTAAAGGCTTTCAGCGGGAAAAACAAAAAGAGCTTCCGACTTCAACAAGAACATGATGAGGAGGATGAGCGGAGCTAGAAGGTCTCAGGCAGTCAGGCAGGTCCTTCTGTGGCACGAATCATCAGACATGCGTACGAGCAGCGAGACAACACACACACACACACACACACACACACACAGATGAGGCTGACAAACTGCGCTGCAGGGAAATAGGAATTTTAAAAGATCATCACGTGAGCCTCCTCGCATTGCCAACCAGCTCTCCTTCCCCTCTCCTCCCCACGCCCTCTCCCCTCCTGCACCCACGCACGCATTTGCATCACTTCAGAGGACATAACATTATGACTTACCACCGATTTCCTGAAGCCTCCCCTGGTCATATGCACCACTTTCACATGCATTTGTCACCCTTCGACTAACTGCGAGTCCCCCCTCCCCTCAAACCTCCCTGCATTGGGCAATTAGTGCAATTAAATGTAACAATAACATTAATTATCCTAGATGGTTGAGTAAAAGCTTTCTCTTTTACTCAAAGAGTAAAAGTTGAACCCTCCCCTCAAAGGGTACTTTGAGGGGAGGGAATTCACATGATGAAGCAACACAAATTAGACTAAAACTGTCATCTTAAAAATGCAAATAAAAATCTGAGTGGTGTGCATTTCAACCACAACAGTTTGAGGATTTTTGGACATTCTTCCTTCCAAAGTAGCTAAACCTTATTCACATTAGATGGAGGAGCGAGGACAGTCACTGAAAAAGTATTCACGCCGGGATGTTTTGCTCTTTTTATTGCTTTTACAAATCAATCGAGATAAACAAAACTGGCCTTCTTTAACAACAACAAACAACTTTAATATCAAATAGAAGACTGGTTTCTACAAAATAATAATTGAATTAAAAATATGTGACACATAATGAGGGATTGCATGAGCATATTCATCCCTTAAAGTCAGTATTTAGTTGAGGCACGTTGAAGCACGCCCTGATGTGCCTCAAATCAAGGCTCATTAGAACGGTGCGATTTTACTCCTTGCTGTTCAAGTTTTGTCAGGTTACGCGGAGACTGGCTGCGAACAACCCTTTACGAGACCAGCTGCAAATCAGATTGAGGTCTGGACTTTGACTGAGCCACTCCAGAACATCCACCTTGTTGCCTAAGCTATTCCTGTGTAGCTTTAGCTAGAAAATAAATGTTCTCTGAAGCCATAGTCCTCTTGCATTCATTTTCTTTACATTTGTTTCTACCCTTACAAGCCCTCCAACACCTGGTGCTGAGAAGCAATCCCACAGCATGATGCTGCTACCACCATGCTTTCCAGTAGGTATGGTGTGTTTACGCTGATGTGCAGTGTTTGATGTCTGCCAAACATGACACCTCCTTGATGGTCAAAAAGCTCCAGTCATCTTTCTCCCATTTCACCATTTAGTCTCTGACTGACTTGCCTTTTGGCAAACTCCAGTTGGACTTTGATATGAGTTTTCTTCAACAGCAGCTTTCACATTAAAGCTTTGAAATCTACTACATTAAATGTAATAAAAGGGTAAAGTAAAGCATCCGAGGGGTTGAATACTTTTCACAGACACTCTACGTTCATCAGTGTTCAAGCTGTGCTGCATACTCTCTGTTGAGATAGTTCTGGACTTTGACTGGACCATCCTAAAACATGGATATTTTTCAAAGTAAACCATCATTATTACAGCTCTGGGTGCAGTAAACCGCCGCCTCAGTCCTCCCCTGTGTTCAGCTCCACCCATCCTTCCTTAAACTTTTCCCTACTGAAGAAAACTATCCCCACTGCATAATGCTGCCACCTCCAGGTTTCATCTTGGTGTTGGTGTGTACTTGGTAATGTGAGGTTAGTTTTCAACCACACTTGTAGAGCAAGAAGTTTGACACCTTCTTCCATTAGCACAACTGCCTAAGTCCTATTTTTTTAAAATGGGACTTAGACAGTTATGCTATTAGGCTGACAATATGTTTTCTATATTCCCTGAATTACATCTTAGAGCTTTTCTTTTAACAACTTGTATCTTGCCACTCTGTGTAAAGGTCAGATTTGACTTTACTAGTCTTCCAACACAGAGATTCACCCCTGAGCTGTGAGTCTCTGTTACTATGGGTCCCTCTACTTCTTTGAACTACGTGAATAATTACAAATGTAACTAATTATTCAATGATTTATTTTGTAATTCAATGCGGTGTGGCTGGACCTCCACATTTACAGTGCTGTCCTCTTATTGTGGTTTGAGTATTTGAAGAAGGAATTAAAAATAAAACAAGATTTTCACAGTTTTAAACATGAATTGGGAGTAATTTGTATGTCAGTCAGTTAAATCAAGTACATGCAAAATGCATTTCTTACTAACATTTTTAGCTTTACAAAAAAGGCATAGCAGACATGGCATCTATTTGCAAGTTTTTAGGATGAAAGATTAATTTTACATTCAGCACAAAGTTAACAGAGACGATCTGAATGCATGTCATGAAAAAAAAAAGAAGGCCTTTGCAAAGTAACATGGTGACTGAGACAGGTCTCCCTCTACCCCCACTGGCAGATAGTGTCATCTGGATGATGCTTCGCCATTTTGTGTGGGGGTGGGGGGTGAGCACAGAGGAGTAGGTGAGGGGAGGAGGAGGAGGTGACACTGTGTTTATCTGTCACCTTAGCTATTCTCAGCTCAAAAGGAGCAGGCTGTTAACTCACATCCTGTGTCGGTGGAAAATGGCATACTGACACACACCGAGATGTTTGTGTATCACTTATATCTGCAGCTCAAGAGGGAAAGTAAAAGAAAAAGACACTTGGGGAGAAATGTATGTACATAAAACCCACATGTTCAGTACATTATGCCACTATAAGTTCAAACTACTATCCTCATTATTACAAATTAAAATGTTCAATTATGATTAAATCAAAAATAATTATGCAATAGGCATTTTTGGCAATCTATAATTAATACAGCAGCCAACAATTATGAAAAAGAACTCAAAACATGGAGGTTGTACATTGCACATAAGTGCAGTTCATTAAACAACTGAGAACAACAGAGCTTCTGCTATATGTTCATTTAGGTTTACAGTTTATTCCCACATTCAGGTCACCAGCATAACTGAAAAAAAAAAAAAAGAAAAAAAAGAATTGTGGTGTTATTTCTAATCTTCTCACCTCACAGGATATTTTCTGGCTATTAAAGTTTGAATGAATCTCTTCTCTTGGAGTAAAAAACGATGAATTTTGAATGGCCTCTGGCATCGTGAATTGTCTGCTTTGTCCGTGACAGAGGATTAGAGACAAAAGTCTCGTCTTGTGTTTGTCTGCATGAATCACACAGCAGCCTGCGCAGTCTTTGTGTGTATCTCTGTGGTTCCAGCGGTGAGCCGTAAGTTGTTTGTCAGACTTTGTGTATCGGAAACACGTCTGGCCCGCCAAGACGGGCAGAGAGGACATGTCACTTGTGACAGAGGCCGGTGTGACTGCATTCTGGTTTTGTTTGTGTTTACCACTCTGATGTTCTCGTTCCGCGTGGCTTAGATCTTCTGAGGAGCTGAAAATAACCTCGCACAACAGATGAAACAGACAAGCTTCAAATTACAGCTCCTGTGTTTGACTTTGTCCTGACATAGTGACTGAAATTTTCATTGTCGCTGAGTTTTTAAAAATAAATAAATAAAAAAAAGAATTTCAGTTGCTGTTGCCATGGCTACAGATATTGTACATCACATCCTGCTGGACTGTAACAGTGATTTACACGGACTGCATGACTGAGACTTTGAGCGAAGGAGCTCCTCCAAAGGTGTTGATGCAACTAATATAAGTTGTCGATGCTGTAATTGCACCTTCTTTAATTTAAAATATCTACCGGGGATCCTGACACAGCCAGCATGTCATGATCTGATGACTGCGTGTGAAGAAAGGAGGAGAGATTTCCAAGCACCTATTGGACATGTAGCTGGGCTGTGATAACAGGAATTCAATAACAAACATGGGACGGGTATGTGCTGCTGTATCACTGCTGTGAACTTTATTACTTAGTTTCTTAAGAATCAGTACTACAGCACAGAAGACAAGATGCTGACACAAGCTCAGTTCGGTGCGTGCTGATCTCAGCTGTATTGCCGTCTATTACTGGAGGATTTTATTGAGGAATGAGACCGGAAGAATTAGGAATTAATTCAGAACTTTCTCACAAAAACAAATTTAAAATTGAGTAAAAAATTTTTTTTTAAAATCTACATATGATATGGATGATGTCAGCATTTTGATTCAAGACTCATAATTTAGCTTAATCAGTGTACTTATTTATTAGAGCTCTCTTTAATTTTTTTTATTCATAATGATTTATTGAATTACTTGGATTTCTTCCTTCATTTATTTTATTTTTTATCCCTGCATCTACTTTGTTTTCACAGTTTGTGCATCCAAACTTTGATTGTTACATCATTATGTGACAGATAAACACAAATTGTAAGCGAAAAGAATTATTTTTTAAAAAAGCTTTACAGATAAAATATGAAAAGTGTGCCATGAAATGTCATTAAGGCCCCTATGGCGTGATAGTGGCACAAACTGCTCTCAGGAGCCGTATAATGAGTAAATAGAGTCTAGTACAATTTAATCTCATTCTAAATACAGCTTTTTTTAGTGAAGGCCTCAGAAGTTTGTGAACAAACGGCATCAGGAAGACCAAGCAACACACCTAACAGATTGCTACATTGGGTAGAGAATGCTGCAGCAGTGTTAGGTTACAAAATAAAATCCCACCCTTTCAACATCACACAGAAAACCTGACAGGCTAGCAAAGGAGAGCTACATGCAAAACTCTTTGTGAGGGGAAAGCTGTCTTTACATCAGCAGAGAAAGTCTCTGGCTGTAAATATTTACAAGCCAATTTTTGCAGAAATATGTAACTTTTTGTTCGGATCTTTATAAAGTCATTGCTATAAGACTATAATCATCTGTCATCTGAGCTCATCTACATGTTGTCAGCGTCAAAGGATAGTCTCTTTCCAAGCTGTTTCTCACATCTCCCACACGTCTCTGAGCAAATATAGACTTTTTTCTTTTGGCTTAATACGACGATATGACTCAGTGCTTTTTTTCTTCTTTGTCAACAGTGAAGGGCAACAGAGGCTTTGATGACTGTCATTTGATTGAGTTTTTTTTTTCTTATAATTTGCTGCAGTGAAGAATATTTATTTTAAAAACAGCTTTACTCTAGATTTGCATATGCCACTCCACAGGCAGCAAGGTGCATTTTGCTGCAGGTGATAACAGGAGCATCCTGCAGTCCTGCTTGTGTTTCACAATGCTTTGCTTTAATTTCTCACAGTTTACATTGAAAATACTACTTTTGATTTTTTTTCTTCTCCAAGTAGCACAAACTAACACGCAGAAACGAACAAATTAGCATTGCTAGCAACTCATCCTCTTCTAGAACAAATACATGCATTATTTATGAATTTGATCTTGTCATTGCATACCTAATAGCATCATTAAGCGGTCAAAAGTTTTCTGCTGGATGTAGATGTACTCTGTGCAACACTGGCCATCTGCTCTGCAGCACCGCTCGCTCCTCACCATGAGCAAACACCCACTTGTCTCTCAGACTTCACGCTTACTAATCAGTTGACCTATAACAGAAAGTTAGAAAGTTAGAAAACAACAACAACAAAAAAGTCTTTCAAAAGTAAAGCGTATTTTAGTTTTTGCTGAAGATACATAGATATTACTTTAATGGTCAGAATAGCTCTTTACTTGTCCCTACCTAGAGAAGCCATTAATCACACACAGAAAATCTGACGCACAGGAGAAGACTGTTATGCTTACTGTCACCTTGAGCATAAACTTCATTAATCATGAATGATAAATGAAAATAGGAGATTATGAGGAGCTACACTGAGATGTCTGAACTGGTCAGGAAGATTGGCAATGCTAATTAAGAAAAATATTTAATCAGTGGTGATGATATGGTATGGATGTAAAGCATGTTTAGAGGCAAAATGTTACTGTGTATTATCGTCATGAGTAATTACTTTGATATATGTTTGATTCAAATATTAACAGTACAGATTCTTAGTGCATAACAATCAAGAAATAGTGAAGAATAGTGAATAAATTGCTGTTCTGTTAGCCTAATATGGTTACAAAGAGAATACAACAATATTTATTTTAATCTGAGGAGAAAAGAAGAACATCGTCTAGATTTGTATTAATAATTTAGAAAATAATAATTTACATTAAATTTGCTCATCCTTTTAATATATATATTATAAATAAATAAATACATTTTCTGCTTGATCAAATTAAATGGTTTGTTTTTGTTTCACTTGTTCTCTGCTCAAGGTATTATTCCATGTCGCCATCTGCTGGTCATTTCGGTGAGTCGCGTCGGTGACCGTCGATTTCAAAAGATGGAGCGACAAGTCCCACCCACTTAAATATTGACAACCAATCTCGACCCTTCAGTGATCCATTCCATCCAATCACAGCAATCTTTGTCATTTTTTATGGTAAAGTTGCATATATTCACTAGTAATCATACAGTTAGCGCTTCAAAACAAAACGCTATTAATTAAAATAANATAAATAATTTGTTAAATATTAGTATATTTGCTCTACAAAAATGAATAATGAATGAAACATTAGAATCCCATTAATTATTTTATGTTTTAGGTGCTACAGTGTTCTCTAAACCAATTTAAAAAACACCAACTAAATGGAGCCATTGGACCACCGTCCACTGACTATAATGGTTAAGGCTTCCAGATAAAATAAATGTACCATAAATTAATTTGTAGCACAGGACTATGAATTAATTGAATAATTATCGAAATAATTATAAATCTTTTTTTTACTTAAAATCATGATGTATGATTTAAGTTTGATGCACATTTATTAGGGCATTTAATACATTTCTGGCACATTCTGGTAAACAATTACTAACACAGTGGACCTTGTTATTCAAAGGACTAAAACATCATGAATGATTGCTAATAGCCAAAAATCTGTGAATATTTGAGACCGCTTTCAAAAACGCCTATCACTGCTTATTTTAAAAGTTCAAACACCACATTCATTTTTTATTTAATAACTTGGGGAATTCGTGAAATAAATTGCAAGAGGGAAGTTGTTGATGGGGTCTAACAGATTAGTTGGACCCCAGTCTGTTTTAGTGCAACTCGTTAAAGTTTATGCTTTGCCTGCTGCAGCCTTCTGTCTCTGCAACGAGAGGTGAAATCCACCCCAAACCAGTCATTGCATTTACAACATGTTCCTGTTTGCATGTTGAAAACTGACTTACCCATCTTCCACTTAGCTATCACTTGACACTTTTAGATTAAAAAAAACATGAAGCTTAGAGAAGCAAAAGAAGAAAAACATATAACTTAGATGGAAATATTAGGAAGCAGATTTCCTAATGCCCCAATCTCCAGCTTTGTCATGTTTTAATAACTCACTGCAGTTTCACACAAACCAAAGCAGCCCAGAGAGGAGGTGAATTTATTGGGCCGTACAATAAACAAGCTGTCCCACTCAAGATTAATGCCCTAACAGCAAATTAATTAAATTTCCTTTGCCAATGTTCACTTAGTCTGCAGCAGGTTTGCCCAACAAGCAGGAAGCCGGAGGATCCACATTAAATGACTCAGCGTGACCAACTCCTCTGCTCTCTGTCTGTTCCTGCACAGCAGCTTCCTGCTGCCTGGCACGACCTCAACGACCAACTAACCAAAAACCCAGAGCTCAGCTAACAATGGACCAAAGTTACTACCAAAAGCATTAGCATCCCTGGAATATTTTCAAATTAATGCACTTTGTATGACAGAACAACGCAATGTAGCGTACAATGCTGAAGTAGAAAAAAAAAACTAGATTTTTCAACTTTCTACAAATTTGGAGATCAAACACACTGTGTTTATTTATTTATTTATTTATTTTTATTTTTTTTTTTAAGAGACCCTTTACTTCGACACTAATAAATAAAATCCTGTGCAACCAAATGTCTTCTGATGTTGCCTATTGGTACCTACATGTCACTTAATCTCAGTTTGAAGCCAGTTATTCTGTGAAGGCATCAGAGGTTTGTCAGACAATTATTGAACTGACAAAATAGCGTCATGAAGACCAGCAGAAACAGCAGACAGGTCAGGGATAAAGTTTAAAACGTGGCATCCCAAGCTTATCACACAGCAATGTTCAATCCAGAATGTGGAAGAAGATCAGATTAGACTGAAGTGCTACATGATACATACATGATATGCTCTTTCTGTGGCAGAGGCGAATAATGCTCACCCCCTGAAAACACTATCACAGTAAAAACATGATGATGGCAACATTATGAGTGTAAAAACACTGCTTTTCTGTGTTTTTTTTTTTTTTTACTTCTCTTTGTAAATGTAAGCAGTAAAAGTTCAAAAGGAAGCCTTAACACAGAGGTATTAAAATTTTACCTTCTGTTCATTTGAAGTGTGCATTTTTGACTTAAGGTCTCATAACTTTGTACAGCTGGAGGACACTGATAATTTTTCATGAGTTGTTTCATGTCTTAATTTACCAACTCAAGGCAGTTCTTTGGAAGAACAAGTAGCCCAGATAAGATCATTTTAAAACTGTAAGCTCACATTTTGTCAAATTACAAGCACAAACATCGTATTTAATTGGGATTTTATGTCTCGGATGAACAGGAAATAGCAAATAATTGCAGGAAAACGATATTTGGTTTTCAAAAAGTATAGTATACCCCCTTTACTTCCATACTACTAACTTGAATACCATCCAACCAAATACCTTCGGACGGCAGCTTATGCTATTCTAAGTGTGGTGCAGAACTGACACAGGTGATGGTGTATCACCCTGATCACACCATCGTCTTCACATCGTCTTCATAAAAAATGATGGCAGCAGCTTCAAGCTGTGGTGACAGGGAAGCTGCTCAGAGCTAACGGGAAGATGGACAGAGGTAAGTACAGAACAGACCTCGTTGAAAAACCGAGAACCGAGGTTCACCTTCCAGCAGGATAAGTCCAAACATACAACCCAACTTCAAGGAATGTTTTAGATCAGAGCCCATTCATGTGTTTGGATCTAAATCAAATCAAAAACACTGAATTAAATATGACTGAGCTTGAGTTATTTGGCGAATGAGAAAAGGCATCAATATAAAACTGTTAATGAACTTACAGTTTTATTTAAGTATCATTTTAAGCACATTTTTCTTCTCTTTTGAGACTAGGCTCTGTTTGTTGTTGGTGTAATTCAAAATAAATTCTGAAAAAATACATTGAATGTACACTGTATGTCTGTAAAATGGCAAAATATCAAAACGCAGATATAGATACTTTTGCAAGACAGTGTAAATTATTTAATTGAACATAAATGCGATTTTAAATGCAATAATCTGAAGCAATAAAAAAAAAACAGAATCACTCCATCATTTGCATGTAAAACACCATAAGAAAAACACTATTATGTGAAAACAGCAGATGAAAACAGGAGGGGTGAAGTTTTACTGAACTCCATCCAGGGGACAGAATCAGTGATTAATTGCTGTGTGGGATTCAGGAAATGCAGCCAACAGATCCTGCAGTTAATTAAGTCAATTTAAAGTGCAGCAAAAGGAAAAAGAAAAAAACTAAACACCATACCAGTTGAATAAAACAAGTCCTGCTGAAACAGACATTTAGGTGTTTGACTATTCAGGTTTAAAGCGTAGTGATAAATCACCGAGCTCTACTTCTTATACATTTTTTTTTTTTTTACATTTAAAGCACATATGTGTATATAATAATGAGGGAGCATAGCTTTACGGACACAGATTTTATCGTAAATGTCAAGCAGCTGCTGTTAGTTTAGCCCACTTCACAAGCTTCCTGTAAAACTTGGCAAAAAGGAGGAGGCAGCGCCGCAGTCCAGCAACCACATGGTGGTGAGCTACAAAACAGAGTCCAGGCTCCTCAGCCACACTGTCTCTCCCTCCCCGTTCAGGCCTGGAGCCCTCCTCTATTGACATGCAAATGAAAGATCAGCCAGCTGAACAGCTTGAACAAAGTGGACACCCTCACCCAGGCTCCTTAAGAGTCTCTGCTTACGCAGCCGGTCTCGTGGGTCGTCAGGAATTCATCGGTGGCAGGGGGTTAAAATTTTAGCACAGCGGTTTGCAGCTCTTTATGGGGAGAGGGTTATATTTCACGTCATGTGCAAGCTTGCGGACTCAAACAAGTCTATTATTTGCCCCTGGCAAATGCACTAACAGTTTTTTATCCTTTGTTGTATCGCTGAAACCAGCTATTTTTCTGTCAGTTGCTTTATTATGTATGCGCTTTAATAGGCAACTGACAGCTATTTTTCTGTCAGTTGCCTATTAAAGCGCATACATAATAAAGCACCCCCGCCGCCTTGTTATGACCTAATCAGTGACACTCGGATGATATGGCCCCATCTGCCATGTTGACTGCACATTAACCATAAAGTAATAACTCACAATGAGACAGGTGCAATTCCCAATCTGAATATCATTATGGCTCACTCACTGCCTGCTCCGGCTCGTAACGTCGCCTTTGTGTTTGTGAGGTGGCGGCAGTGGAGAGCAAGGGCGCTCTGTGTGCCCGCGGGCCGTTTACAACACGCCAGCTGTGAATGAGAAACAAGCAGCAGTCTGCGTGAATTAACGTCCGCGGTTTGAAGGGGTGCTGCCTAACGAAAAAGGAGGCTGCAAGCGGGGCCCGGATACGTGACACGGGAGCAGTTCAGCCACAATACCGCTGGATCTGAGCTGAATAAATGACGCCTGAGTCACTAGAAACGGCCTGCAGAAGGGCAGGAAGCAAGAAGGGATAGATGAGCAGTGACACGTTTACACAAATCTTTTTTTTTTTTTTTTAAACACAAAGAAAGGTGGCTCAGTTATAGCTTCAGTGGAGAGTGAATGGGCAGAGCTCTTGACCCTTAAATTTTTAAATATTTGTTTAAGAGGAACACTTGCAAGTGAGGTGATCGAAGTTGTTCTTGCAAATCCACTCTAAAATGTAAATGTTTTCTCAGTTAGCATAAGTTTAATGCCACAATGACCACCGTAATGTCCAGTTTTGGCATTCCAGTACAGGTATGGGCTGGTTGAGATTCCTACTAAACGTGAGTAAAAAAGTAAATAAAACTTCCAAAGCACCTTGAACTTCCCTGCTGCTGCTGAAATGTGCTTTACAAATAAACATGAATTGACTTGACTTGATCCTGTTATTTACACATGATTTAAAAAGCAGCAAAACCTTAAAAAATATAAGACATGATTATCGGAGTTACGATAATGTAGTAAACATTTATACAAAGAATTAAGAAAAAAAAACAATAAATTTACACGAAGCAATAGTTTTCAAGTGCTAAGGGCAAATAATATTATAACGTTTCACGATGCTTTTCAGTGGCAGAAATCCCAGACGGAGCAATGAAGTGATATTATAATCGAGCGGAACAAGTAAAAACCGAGCTGGAAAGTCAAATTGTTCCATCATATAACATGAACAAGGTAGTAAAATGTGTTCATGTGTGTTTATATGTGTTTATCGCTTACTGAACCCAAAGTTAAATAACAGTGTGTAGCCGCTTTGCTTTCAGCCATGTGACCAGCAGAAATTTTTAATCCATAACTTTTTAAGACTTACACTAACTTTATGGAGCGTCCCTGAATAAATATAAACAGGCATTCCTTTTTTCTTGACCCTATAACGGCTGATGTTTTTTTAACACGCGATGTTTCCAAACAGTGAATATAATGTCTTCTTGCAACTGAAGATAATGTGTAGTTGGCTTATTTTCAGCCAGCTGGCTGGCAATGTGCAGTAACAAACAGTGTAGGGGCAATGATACAGCCAAAGGAAACATCAGTCGCTGCAGGGATGGTGGAAAATGTTGTCCATTTTGAAACAGTTACTGTGCTAAACCTTGGTTTGCTTTGATACCCATGGAGAACTGATGATGCATCAGCTTATTGTGGGAGCATAAATGTGTCAAAGGCTGAGGGTGGAGGTAACCCAAGCAAATGGGATTCATGGGAAGGAACCAGCCATCCATTATGATTGCAATAATTAGCATTTTATGTCACTGCATGTGTGCATTTAATTTGTTTGCCCCAATTTTTCCATCAAGCAAAAACAGCAAGCCAAATCCAGACTGACAGAAGAAAAGATCGCAAACCAGACCACCATCCTGCAGTCATTTCCACACAGGGATCATTTCACCCAGCAACAAAGCGTGCAAAGCCACCTTCAACCCACATGCACACGTCCACCCCACCGGCTGCTGGTGAATTAGTGAAAGGAGAAGGAGACATGGAAATATAGCTACGGGTTGTTGGGTTTTTTTTTTTTTGCACTCTTAAGGCATGCCAGCGCATTCAGTGGCTGTCGCGGATTACCTGTCACCTGACTGCTGGAGCGGTCTGTCAGCGCTTTACAGTACAAAGGTGGTGCCACTTCAGCCCGTCATTAGAAAGCACCGAGCGAGGACTCAGTAACACCGGATTCCTCACGCACCTTTCACTTGGGTCTCGTACTCCGCTATGATCTCCTTATCCTTCTTGGTTTTCGTGGATGACATGGCTCCTCAGGCTTCAGGGTGAGACCCCCGATGATCGAGGACTCTCTTCGGTGTCGATCTCCCCCTCCGACTTGCAGGACTGCGGCGCGTTTCCTCCGTTTTTCTCTTTTCCTTTTTTTATTTTAACCCCCCTTCTTGTGGCCTCTAAAAAGGCAAAGGAGGGCTTTTCGCTATTGTAGTCCTGCAGTCCTGAAATCAGTGTACACACAGCACTTGATCATCGGTCCAGTCAATACTGCATGTTTTTTGTTTGTTTGTTTGTTTGTTTGTTTTCCTGCTTTCTCCTCCTGCTTCGAGTCCACTTAAAGGCTTTCAGCGGGAAAAACAAAAAGAGCTTCCGACTTCAACAAGAACATGATGAGGAGGATGAGCGGAGCTAGAAGGTCTCAGGCAGTCAGGCAGGTCCTTCTGTGGCACGAATCATCAGACATGCGTACGAGCAGCGAGACAACACACACACACACACACACACACACACACAGATGAGGCTGACAAACTGCGCTGCAGGGAAATAGGAATTTTAAAAGATCATCACGTGAGCCTCCTCGCATTGCCAACCAGCTCTCCTTCCCCTCTCCTCCCCACGCCCTCTCCCCTCCTGCACCCACGCACGCATTTGCATCACTTCAGAGGACATAACATTATGACTTACCACCGATTTCCTGAAGCCTCCCCTGGTCATATGCACCACTTTCACATGCATTTGTCACCCTTCGACTAACTGCGAGTCCCCCCTCCCCTCAAACCTCCCTGCATTGGGCAATTAGTGCAATTAAATGTAACAATAACATTAATTATCCTAGATGGTTGAGTAAAAGCTTTCTCTTTTACTCAAAGAGTAAAAGTTGAACCCTCCCCTCAAAGGGTACTTTGAGGGGAGGGAATTCACATGATGAAGCAACACAAATTAGACTAAAACTGTCATCTTAAAAATGCAAATAAAAATCTGAGTGGTGTGCATTTCAACCACAACAGTTTGAGGATTTTTGGACATTCTTCCTTCCAAAGTAGCTAAACCTTATTCACATTAGATGGAGGAGCGAGGACAGTCACTGAAAAAGTATTCACGCCGGGATGTTTTGCTCTTTTTATTGCTTTTACAAATCAATCGAGATAAACAAAACTGGCCTTCTTTAACAACAACAAACAACTTTAATATCAAATAGAAGACTGGTTTCTACAAAATAATAATTGAATTAAAAATATGTGACACATAATGAGGGATTGCATGAGCATATTCATCCCTTAAAGTCAGTATTTAGTTGAGGCACGTTGAAGCACGCCCTGATGTGCCTCAAATCAAGGCTCATTAGAACGGTGCGATTTTACTCCTTGCTGTTCAAGTTTTGTCAGGTTACGCGGAGACTGGCTGCGAACAACCCTTTACGAGACCAGCTGCAAATCAGATTGAGGTCTGGACTTTGACTGAGCCACTCCAGAACATCCACCTTGTTGCCTAAGCTATTCCTGTGTAGCTTTAGCTAGAAAATAAATGTTCTCTGAAGCCATAGTCCTCTTGCATTCATTTTCTTTACATTTGTTTCTACCCTTACAAGCCCTCCAACACCTGGTGCTGAGAAGCAATCCCACAGCATGATGCTGCTACCACCATGCTTTCCAGTAGGTATGGTGTGTTTACGCTGATGTGCAGTGTTTGATGTCTGCCAAACATGACACCTCCTTGATGGTCAAAAAGCTCCAGTCATCTTTCTCCCATTTCACCATTTAGTCTCTGACTGACTTGCCTTTTGGCAAACTCCAGTTGGACTTTGATATGAGTTTTCTTCAACAGCAGCTTTCACATTAAAGCTTTGAAATCTACTACATTAAATGTAATAAAAGGGTAAAGTAAAGCATCCGAGGGGTTGAATACTTTTCACAGACACTCTACGTTCATCAGTGTTCAAGCTGTGCTGCATACTCTCTGTTGAGATAGTTCTGGACTTTGACTGGACCATCCTAAAACATGGATATTTTTCAAAGTAAACCATCATTATTACAGCTCTGGGTGCAGTAAACCGCCGCCTCAGTCCTCCCCTGTGTTCAGCTCCACCCATCCTTCCTTAAACTTTTCCCTACTGAAGAAAACTATCCCCACTGCATAATGCTGCCACCTCCAGGTTTCATCTTGGTGTTGGTGTGTACTTGGTAATGTGAGGTTAGTTTTCAACCACACTTGTAGAGCAAGAAGTTTGACACCTTCTTCCATTAGCACAACTGCCTAAGTCCTATTTTTTTAAAATGGGACTTAGACAGTTATGCTATTAGGCTGACAATATGTTTTCTATATTCCCTGAATTACATCTTAGAGCTTTTCTTTTAACAACTTGTATCTTGCCACTCTGTGTAAAGGTCAGATTTGACTTTACTAGTCTTCCAACACAGAGATTCACCCCTGAGCTGTGAGTCTCTGTTACTATGGGTCCCTCTACTTCTTTGAACTACGTGAATAATTACAAATGTAACTAATTATTCAATGATTTATTTTGTAATTCAATGCGGTGTGGCTGGACCTCCACATTTACAGTGCTGTCCTCTTATTGTGGTTTGAGTATTTGAAGAAGGAATTAAAAATAAAACAAGATTTTCACAGTTTTAAACATGAATTGGGAGTAATTTGTATGTCAGTCAGTTAAATCAAGTACATGCAAAATGCATTTCTTACTAACATTTTTAGCTTTACAAAAAAGGCATAGCAGACATGGCATCTATTTGCAAGTTTTTAGGATGAAAGATTAATTTTACATTCAGCACAAAGTTAACAGAGACGATCTGAATGCATGTCATGAAAAAAAAAAGAAGGCCTTTGCAAAGTAACATGGTGACTGAGACAGGTCTCCCTCTACCCCCACTGGCAGATAGTGTCATCTGGATGATGCTTCGCCATTTTGTGTGGGGGTGGGGGGTGAGCACAGAGGAGTAGGTGAGGGGAGGAGGAGGAGGTGACACTGTGTTTATCTGTCACCTTAGCTATTCTCAGCTCAAAAGGAGCAGGCTGTTAACTCACATCCTGTGTCGGTGGAAAATGGCATACTGACACACACCGAGATGTTTGTGTATCACTTATATCTGCAGCTCAAGAGGGAAAGTAAAAGAAAAAGACACTTGGGGAGAAATGTATGTACATAAAACCCACATGTTCAGTACATTATGCCACTATAAGTTCAAACTACTATCCTCATTATTACAAATTAAAATGTTCAATTATGATTAAATCAAAAATAATTATGCAATAGGCATTTTTGGCAATCTATAATTAATACAGCAGCCAACAATTATGAAAAAGAACTCAAAACATGGAGGTTGTACATTGCACATAAGTGCAGTTCATTAAACAACTGAGAACAACAGAGCTTCTGCTATATGTTCATTTAGGTTTACAGTTTATTCCCACATTCAGGTCACCAGCATAACTGAAAAAAAAAAAAAAGAAAAAAAAGAATTGTGGTGTTATTTCTAATCTTCTCACCTCACAGGATATTTTCTGGCTATTAAAGTTTGAATGAATCTCTTCTCTTGGAGTAAAAAACGATGAATTTTGAATGGCCTCTGGCATCGTGAATTGTCTGCTTTGTCCGTGACAGAGGATTAGAGACAAAAGTCTCGTCTTGTGTTTGTCTGCATGAATCACACAGCAGCCTGCGCAGTCTTTGTGTGTATCTCTGTGGTTCCAGCGGTGAGCCGTAAGTTGTTTGTCAGACTTTGTGTATCGGAAACACGTCTGGCCCGCCAAGACGGGCAGAGAGGACATGTCACTTGTGACAGAGGCCGGTGTGACTGCATTCTGGTTTTGTTTGTGTTTACCACTCTGATGTTCTCGTTCCGCGTGGCTTAGATCTTCTGAGGAGCTGAAAATAACCTCGCACAACAGATGAAACAGACAAGCTTCAAATTACAGCTCCTGTGTTTGACTTTGTCCTGACATAGTGACTGAAATTTTCATTGTCGCTGAGTTTTTAAAAATAAATAAATAAAAAAAAGAATTTCAGTTGCTGTTGCCATGGCTACAGATATTGTACATCACATCCTGCTGGACTGTAACAGTGATTTACACGGACTGCATGACTGAGACTTTGAGCGAAGGAGCTCCTCCAAAGGTGTTGATGCAACTAATATAAGTTGTCGATGCTGTAATTGCACCTTCTTTAATTTAAAATATCTACCGGGGATCCTGACACAGCCAGCATGTCATGATCTGATGACTGCGTGTGAAGAAAGGAGGAGAGATTTCCAAGCACCTATTGGACATGTAGCTGGGCTGTGATAACAGGAATTCAATAACAAACATGGGACGGGTATGTGCTGCTGTATCACTGCTGTGAACTTTATTACTTAGTTTCTTAAGAATCAGTACTACAGCACAGAAGACAAGATGCTGACACAAGCTCAGTTCGGTGCGTGCTGATCTCAGCTGTATTGCCGTCTATTACTGGAGGATTTTATTGAGGAATGAGACCGGAAGAATTAGGAATTAATTCAGAACTTTCTCACAAAAACAAATTTAAAATTGAGTAAAAAATTTTTTTTTAAAATCTACATATGATATGGATGATGTCAGCATTTTGATTCAAGACTCATAATTTAGCTTAATCAGTGTACTTATTTATTAGAGCTCTCTTTAATTTTTTTTATTCATAATGATTTATTGAATTACTTGGATTTCTTCCTTCATTTATTTTATTTTTTATCCCTGCATCTACTTTGTTTTCACAGTTTGTGCATCCAAACTTTGATTGTTACATCATTATGTGACAGATAAACACAAATTGTAAGCGAAAAGAATTATTTTTTAAAAAAGCTTTACAGATAAAATATGAAAAGTGTGCCATGAAATGTCATTAAGGCCCCTATGGCGTGATAGTGGCACAAACTGCTCTCAGGAGCCGTATAATGAGTAAATAGAGTCTAGTACAATTTAATCTCATTCTAAATACAGCTTTTTTTAGTGAAGGCCTCAGAAGTTTGTGAACAAACGGCATCAGGAAGACCAAGCAACACACCTAACAGATTGCTACATTGGGTAGAGAATGCTGCAGCAGTGTTAGGTTACAAAATAAAATCCCACCCTTTCAACATCACACAGAAAACCTGACAGGCTAGCAAAGGAGAGCTACATGCAAAACTCTTTGTGAGGGGAAAGCTGTCTTTACATCAGCAGAGAAAGTCTCTGGCTGTAAATATTTACAAGCCAATTTTTGCAGAAATATGTAACTTTTTGTTCGGATCTTTATAAAGTCATTGCTATAAGACTATAATCATCTGTCATCTGAGCTCATCTACATGTTGTCAGCGTCAAAGGATAGTCTCTTTCCAAGCTGTTTCTCACATCTCCCACACGTCTCTGAGCAAATATAGACTTTTTTCTTTTGGCTTAATACGACGATATGACTCAGTGCTTTTTTTCTTCTTTGTCAACAGTGAAGGGCAACAGAGGCTTTGATGACTGTCATTTGATTGAGTTTTTTTTTTCTTATAATTTGCTGCAGTGAAGAATATTTATTTTAAAAACAGCTTTACTCTAGATTTGCATATGCCACTCCACAGGCAGCAAGGTGCATTTTGCTGCAGGTGATAACAGGAGCATCCTGCAGTCCTGCTTGTGTTTCACAATGCTTTGCTTTAATTTCTCACAGTTTACATTGAAAATACTACTTTTGATTTTTTTTCTTCTCCAAGTAGCACAAACTAACACGCAGAAACGAACAAATTAGCATTGCTAGCAACTCATCCTCTTCTAGAACAAATACATGCATTATTTATGAATTTGATCTTGTCATTGCATACCTAATAGCATCATTAAGCGGTCAAAAGTTTTCTGCTGGATGTAGATGTACTCTGTGCAACACTGGCCATCTGCTCTGCAGCACCGCTCGCTCCTCACCATGAGCAAACACCCACTTGTCTCTCAGACTTCACGCTTACTAATCAGTTGACCTATAACAGAAAGTTAGAAAGTTAGAAAACAACAACAACAAAAAAGTCTTTCAAAAGTAAAGCGTATTTTAGTTTTTGCTGAAGATACATAGATATTACTTTAATGGTCAGAATAGCTCTGTACTTGTCCCTACCTAGAGAAGCCATTAATCACACACAGAAAATCTGACGCACAGGAGAAGACTGTTATGCTTACTGTCACCTTGAGCATAAACTTCATTAATCATGAATGATAAATGAAAATAGGAGATTATGAGGAGCTACACTGAGATGTCTGAACTGGTCAGGAAGATTGGCAATGCTAATTAAGAAAAATATTTAATCAGTGGTGATGATATGGTATGGATGTAAAGCATGTTTAGAGGCAAAATGTTACTGTGTATTATCGTCATGAGTAATTACTTTGATATATGTTTGATTCAAATATTAACAGTACAGATTCTTAGTGCATAACAATCAAGAAATAGTGAAGAATAGTGAATAAATTGCTGTTCTGTTAGCCTAATATGGTTACAAAGAGAATACAACAATATTTATTTTAATCTGAGGAGAAAAGAAGAACATCGTCTAGATTTGTATTAATAATTTAGAAAATAATAATTTACATTAAATTTGCTCATCCTTTTAATATATATATTATAAATAAATAAATACATTTTCTGCTTGATCAAATTAAATGGTTTGTTTTTGTTTCACTTGTTCTCTGCTCAAGGTATTATTCCATGTCGCCATCTGCTGGTCATTTAGGTGAGTCGCGCCGGTGACCGTCGATTTCAAAAGATGGAGCGACAAGTCCCACCCACTTAAATATTGACAACCAATCTCGACCCTTCAGTGATCCATTCCATCCAATCACAGCAATCTTAGTCATTTTTATAGTGAAGTTGCATAGATTCACTAGTAATCATACAGTTAGCGCTTCAAAACAAAACGCTATTAATTAAAATAAAGATAATTTAAGTCAAATTAAAGACATTAGACCCTTGGATTATTATTATTTTTAATTAGTTCAATTTGATTTAATTAGTTTTATTTTGGAGTAATATTTAGTGTAAGAAACTTGTATAAATGTTGATCATTAAACCTGGGACTGCAAATTACTTTCATAAGAGCGATATGTTTGACCAATAGTTAAAAAGTGCCTTTTTTCAGTTTTAAAACTAGCTATTCTGTCATTAAATTGGGATAATCACTCCATTATTTAAAGAAATAAAGCACTGAAGCTGGAATCTAAGTTTATTCATCTTGTGGAATAAAATAATTCCTAAAAATCACAAAAAATCAAGCTGTCATGAGATAAAATGATAGAAAAGATTAATTCTGTTTCATTTAGTACAAACCTTTAGTGCAAGTTGTCACTATAATGACTTAACTGTAAATAACAGCAAAATAAATAAGAAACAAAAAAACAGATTTTGTAATTTATGGGTCTCAAAATGAAAAGTACACAAAAATGTTTTTGTCCTGGTTATTGGAAACAGGTCGGGACTAACAACGCCAGATAATTAATCTGACATTAACACCTCAGCAACATCAACAACTCTCCTGACTTTCAAAGCAAAGTAGTTTTAGTATTAGATGCGGTTCTTTTATTTTGAAAATATTCAACCGGAAGTGGAGCTACTTGTTGTTAAACGGAAGCAGCTCGCTGTTGCCGCGTGTGTTGCAGGTTGGTTTTACTCCAGAGCTGCAGAGCTTTTAAACATATCGGCTTACTAGTTCAGTCCGTGGATTCATTGTAAAAACATAAATGTGTGACAAAGGTTTAACATGAAATACCTACTGTTAACGTGTGATTCTTTACCTTTATTAAATAAACAACTTATTATTCATTGAAGCTAACGTTAGCCAGCTAAGTTAATGACAGATTTATAGACCTGCGGAGTTGCTATGGCTGCTTCATCTTTCCCATCCTTAAAATAAGCAGCAGTAACTGGTTATTTGTTGTGTTTGTGCTTAGCTTGTCCCCACCTGCCACTTTGATCGCATTCACACCTTGCCTGGACAGAAGCAGACCACCGACCCTACTCAGGATGTCCTCTCAGGCAGAAGAGGCTGCAGAGCAGACCGCTGACACAGTGGAAGCACCCATCTCTTCATCATCCACTGAGACTGACCCCACCAGCGGAACCATCATTACCGTCACCGTCGGAGCAACCGTGCCCACTGGGTTCGAGCACACTGCTGCAGAGGAGGTCAAGGAGAAGATTGGAGTCGATGCTCGAGTTAGCAAAGATCGGGGCCGCATATATTTTCCCATCACTACCGACAAACTCTTCCAGGTAAAGGTTTTTCCTCGCCTTGCAAATTCAATATACAGTTCAATTTCTAGTGTGGCCAACCTTAAAATAATACTTCCCTGAAGCACCTTGTAATTTCTTGCAAACATCTGCCTAGGCGGCAACCCTGAAGGAAGGGCAGGTACTTCCCAGAAGAATCGGTTGAGTCAACAAACAAGAACAATCTCTTCCTTTCACCACCTCTTTTCCTAATGAGTAGGCTGCAGAAGCACAGCCTTTTCTCCCAAAGAAAACATTCAGACTCGATGTTTAAGAAAACATTTTCAACGTTTGGCGCTAAAACGACACCGAAATCCGAACACGGTGTCCACAGCATGGTGCCAGTTTTCTTCAAATATGATTTTTGTTGAGGTGAATGAAATTAAAAACGGTTCCAAATACCAACCAGGGTTGACCCGCAATCATTCAGATTTCTGAAGATGAAGAGGAATTAGATTTTTCATCATCACAGTGAGGCGAACTCAATAAAATGTTGGAATGAGCTTGCCAGAGTTCAGCATTACATCAACCAGCAAATCTATGGGGTCACCTGAAGGGGCCTGTGGGCCAAAGGTGTCCCTACTGTCTTAACTTTGGCATGGCAGATTGCCATCCTCATTGAAAAAAAAAAATCCTTAGAAAGCCCGGAGAACTATTGACCCAAAACTCATTAAGAGATTATAAAAAAGTCTGCTTCCTTACAGGCAGTTTTTAATAATTTAGAGGTTTCAACCTCTTGCATTCCTGCATTTACTTTTGACTTCTTAAAGAATCCGTTGACGTTGTTTTGAAGATCAGAGCAAGCCATTATTGTACAGTGTCTAAATGACTTTTTTCTTTGCTACAGGTTCATCTTTTGCGCTCCGTTGACAACCTGTTTGTTGTGGTTGCAGAATATGACCATTACCAGTTCAAAGAATCTAAGGTGAGGCTCTCTCAACTCTGCTCTCCCTGTTTAAGGTGCATATTAATTATTATCTCATTAACCAAGATTGTTGGTTTGTACAGGAGGAGACGCTGAATGAGTTGCAGGAGCTTGCCTCCAAACTTCCCTGGACTAACGCTCTCGAGGTTTGGAGACTCAACAGAACTCTAAAAAAGAAGAAGGGCCACCGCAAAGCCGGAAACGCTACAAGAGCGAAATCTATTGCCGAGCCCAGCGAAGTTCCTTCTGCTGCTGAGATCGAGCAGCATGAGTTACCTCAGGTGACGTCTCCAGACGATGATGACGCAAAGGCAGAGGTCACGCCTGACTCGGAAACGCGCCAGCAGGACTTGGAGGACGCTGCCCCGGAGGTCAAACTCATCAAGTTTCGTGTGACGTGCAACAGGGCCGGCGACAAACACAGCTTTTCTTCTAACGAGGCAGCCAGAGACTTTGGCGGGGCTGTGCAGGAATTTTTCCAGTGGAAAGCAGACATGACAAAGTTTGACATAGAGGTAGGCACGCTTGTTCAGACTGAACCGGGAGCTTATTAAATTACAGCACCCAAGCCAAAAAAAATCTCGGCTCGCTGAGGTAAATTCTCAAGGGATTAGCACGTATTTACTTTAGGGAGTTTCAAAAGATCTTATCGTAATAATATTAGGTGACATTTTCCTTTTAGATTAGCTTTTTGTTTTTTGTCCTGGGGAGAAACCTATAAATATCTCTCTGCAGTGACGTTTGTGACGTAGAAAGTTTCTGAAGATTTATTTGGTTGTCCTTTAGATTCAAAGTTATAAAATCGATTTAAATTTTTGTTGTTCCTATTATTCTAAATTCCCACCGCTGCCCCTAAACCTTATGTTGCTGGTTAACGTCTTGAATGAAGACAATTCCCCTGCTTACGGAGCATGTGTCATTACAGCATTTCTCTTTTCAATTGTGTTCTGACTTGTTGCTCACAATATTTCCACTCATTTCCTTTGCCAAAATTGAGAAATGTGGGGAAAAAAAATTATGAAGGAAAAAAGGCAATTGAGAAGTCAGCCAAATGTTATGAAGAGTGCTAACTTTACATTTGGAGCACAAACATCATCAATGTAAAGCAGTAATGGTAAAAGTAAAGTAAATATTGTCTGAGACTTAACAAACCAACACCCTGTGTCTGGATTTAAAAGCTCTTTGTTGGGGACCTTCATGTAACTACGGTAACAAAGGTAATGGAAGATAAGAACTGTGATTTGTTTCTAATGAGTTAACCCAGGGCTGTGCAGTTATTCAGACTTATATTATTTTTTACAAAATTATATTTTTCCGATTTTGTAGAATCTCCCAACTCTCTGTGCAACTACTTTAAATTTAAGATTGGAGTTATGGATGAGAAACTAATTTAGCAAAATTATAGAACATATTTTGTAAAAAAAAAAAAAAAAATCGTTATTGCTCTTCCAAACCATAAAATCGACAAAAAAATCATTGTGGATATATTTAACCTTGTGTCAGTATGGACAGGACCTCAGTTGACCCACATCCCCATGTTTGGCCAGACCACTTCAAGCTAATGTCACATGTGGTAAATTTAAGGGAACTTGACATAATAATTTACAATCAGGCTGCAGCTGCAGAGCAGACATAGCATTTTGAAATATTGCATGGTCTTTACTGAATATAGGCACACAACTAGGTTCTCAAGAAGAAAACTAGATGAGAGGAGATTTGAACTCAGAAAACCTTTGATTTCATGAAATTAAAGGTTAATACTAAATATTTTTTATTTTGAATAATCTAATTCAGATTTAGACAATTTAAGTGTGTTTTGTTTGCAGCTGTAGGTGAACAGGAATCAAACTATTTTGATTATAGTGGAGTTTCCAGTGTCATTAGCCAGCTGGAGTGCACAGATGCAATTCTTACAGTGCATAGCGCTGGAATAAACTAAGAAATAAGGAATAAAAAACCGGGACAGGGTGCAACTGATGAATAATCTTTCTTTGTTGCTGCTCGTGACGCCCCTTAATTAAATGCTACCCGCCTGTTTTTACTCAGTTATGCCATAAAAATGTCATAGCTTAAATAATCTTTTTCAGAAAAACCTCTCCGTAACACTTTCTTACTAGAATAATATTTAATGTTCTGCAGTTAGTTCTACAGAAAATAACGTAATCTTCTGTTGCAGGTTTTACTCAACATCCATAATGACGAGGTAGTGATCGGGATTGCCCTCACGGAGGAGAGTCTGCACAGGAGGAACATCAGTCACTTTGGACCCACCACTCTGCGCTCCACCTTGTGCTACGGCATGCTCAGGTGACTCTTGTTGTTTCAGGATCTGAAGGCCCTCATAACGTTTTATGTTTTCTGTCTTGCCATCTTCGTACAGTCAGGCATGTGGTGGGAAACAATAGCTGTGTAGGTTGACTTCGTATTTCTGCTCTGAATCAGTACAGGTAGAACCAGTGTGTATTTTTGTAGAACAAAAGAAACGTCTTTTTGTGCGTCGACGCTTATTGTTTTTTTAGCCAGTGTAACAAAATAGTCAGGTGACTGCTAGATTGACTTACAATTTTCATGAAGATCAGTATCAAGATGAGGGTATCTACTATGGGAACTATGTGCTGTTTTAAAACTAGTGTTAAATGTTGCTTAAATCTGTTAGTTAAGCAACATCTTATGTTCTGTAGGACACGTTGAGGTATTTTGATGTGTTTTTGCACAATTACACTTGTTTCATTTGGGTATAGTCAGTCTGTTATTACATGCCCTATGTTTGGATAAAGCGTTCTTCTCACAGCTGAGGACTGTAAAACTTGCATTTCTATATTTAGAGTCAACTTTATGCTTAAATAATCTTGTAGGCAGTGAAAAACTGAACTTAAATCCATGTGTGCCATCATTGTTGCTAGCTCAGGTAGCAAGGAGTTTTTTTTTCTTTGCACATTTTGTGAATTTTATTGCAGGAGTTTAATCGTAGAAGAGTCTGTGAGGCTTAAATAAGATGTACAGAAAGAGAAACAGGCCCGCAGCTTCACGGCTTCTCTACAGTGCTGTACTTTAAAGTGGAATAAGGATCTTTTCCACATATTCATCCTTTGTTTCACGGCGTTCCCATCTGGATTGTCTGTTGCTGAAAAGTCTCATTTGAACACATTTCCAGTGAGTTTAGCAAACTCTACATGTTTCTTGTTTCAACATGAGGGATGCCTCTCAAACAAACGACTGGCTTGTAGATAGCATATGATGGTTGCTATGGCGACTTAGTGACTCCAAGATATCTCCCATTGATGCAGTTCTCTAGTAATGAGCTAGGTAGAGCTGCATTCTGAATGCTGTCAGGTTGTCTTTCCCATTTTGAAGAGTGGCTAAAAATATATGTGAAAGCTTTGAACACATGATTGTCACAAGCCTTTATGCCTGACATTTATTGCGTCATTCAAGCTGCTTTAAAAAAAAAAAAAATTAAAAGCAATTTACCGGTTCAGTGAGTCTGTGATTCAAAAGACCCTTTTCAGATTCGTCTGATAAATTTAGCAGTGACACGTGTCATCAAAGTGCATGATGTCCTCTAGCAGAGTGTAAACAACGTGATGAGCAGATAACAAAGAGGGACAGCGCACACGGCGATGCTATGAATGGGATACGCGTTTTTCAGGCTTGCAGTTTTAATTGCCTTCAAGAAACTGGCAAGCAAAAATGTTTTAACTGGCAGCAGTTTTAGACTCGACTATTGTCGGAAAATCACAGAGGACAAACTGTTATGGGGCGAGAGTGTTTAATACCAGAACCGCTTTCTGTTTATCACATTCGGTCTTCTTGGAAGACAAACTGGTTTCTGTTGGCAGAGTTGGAGCAAAAAGTTTTCAAGAGCTTGGTGGGGTACACCCTTCCACAGCGCTATCGCAGAGACCTGCAAGCACTTCCCCACCTACAGCTGACAGAGAACCGCCATTAATTAAAAACAAACAAAAGACTTTAACTGAAAAGCAACTGAAACAACAAAAAAAGAAGAATAGCCTCAACTTCCCAGCAGGATCACAGGCAAATTTTTTCTGCAGTGAGAAAACAGCATATTTCCTTTAAAACAAGTTATATGAGGTGATTTAAATACTAACATGAAGGTATGGGTCAATTGAAAACAGTTAATTAGGATGCAGTCCCTTAAAAGTCTTTTATGAAACGCCAGAATAACAACTGTTCATACGTGTATTGATCCCAAAAGAACAAAGACAAAATCTCCACAAAGTTTTGATCAGTACATTTTACAGGGATGGACCGATTTATCGGCGCCGGTTTCCTTAATTTTGGGAGATCGGCGATCAGCTGATAGTTACATGTGAAGCCGATCTTATCCACTAATTTTATCAATCTCAGCAAAGGTCTAAAAATCAACCACTGTGCTCTTCTGATGCAGCTTTGACTGACAACCGGCCCACTAGGTCACGTCTGCATGTTTGCAGTTAACAGCAGTCACCCTGCTGTTGACAACGCAGCGACTTTAGCGACATATAATCTGATCGGATTGCCAATTACCAATTTTAGAGATCGGTAATTGACAGTCAGACAAACTGCAATCAGTGCACCACTAATATTTCTTTACTTCCAAGACAAATCTGAACATCCACTTAACTTTCACACCACTCCTGAGTAACCAGTCAGCATTGAATCTAACATTAGGAACTCCAGCTAGCAGGGCCAGTGACACGCCTTCTCTGACACTTTTGGTAAAAAGCCAATTCATCATACCAAACTCAATTAAATTAGTCTGGACCTCAGTAAGAGGATGATAGACGTCTATCATGAGGATGAGGCCATTCCCAAATGTTTTATGATGTCTAGAAAAGCTGAATGATGAATCATTGCAAAACATCAGGAGATGTTGCTAACAAACCTGGGTGTGGCTGTAAGTGCAATATGTTTAAAAACTTTGGAGAGAAAAATAACCAGAGATGTCATCAAGGATCCCTGGGTCTCTGCCGAGCTGATTCTTAATGAGCTCACCTCGTCTGGACTTGATGTGTCGAGGAAGACAGTTGTGAAAGCTCTCCACCATGGCACACGTCAAGGCCAAAACTCCACTGCTGAAACGACGGTACATAAATGCCTGTGAACATTTGGAAATTTGTGATTCATTTGGAAATCTGTTCTTTCGTCTGATGAGACTAAGCTGAGTTTTTTGGGCACAAGCATGTTGTTTTTGTTTGGAGTAGGAAGGAAGAGGCCTTCAGCCCTACAAACTCAGACTGTGGTGTGTTTTCCTGCTTCAAGCGCTAGAAACCGTGTTTGTGTTCATTGGATCACCAAAAAAATGAGTGGCACGTTGGTCATTTGAAGAATGATTTAAATAAATCTGCTGCTTATGCTGCTGCTGGTTCAAAATAATGGCCTAACGCCTCAAAGTTGGTGACAAACCTGTTGAAGGATGTGAAAATCCAGACCCAACTCCCTTGTTACAATTCAGCACATCAGTGAAACTTAATCTTCTCCAACTTTGTGTCGAGTTTGTTTTTATTCTTTCAGAAGCAATACAAGTATGAACAGTTTTTATCATGGTTGTTTCCATGGAAATATTAAGAGTCTGTGCGCTTTGATCCGTTGGCTTGTACGTCTGATGTTAACTCTATTTGTTTTTGCTTGTTTGTGGCATCCTGGACGGATGTATGTCTCATTACAGACGAAAACAGTCCACACAATGTGAAATTTAAAGACTTGGCGATATAGGAGAGTTGGATAATTCCGTATGTTGTTAGTTATATAATAAACCAGAGAAAGTAAATCATAATTGTGCTGTATTGTCCTCTGATGTGTGTTGGCAGGCTGTGTAAACCTCAGGAGTCTGACATAATCCTTGATCCTATGTGCGGGACCGGAGCCATACCACTGGAGGTGAGGAACAACTCATGCAGCCCTGCATTACGTCATCTAACTCCACCAAACTCAGCCCTGCGCTCATTCAGGATGGGTGTGCAACACTGCATAGAGCTGTGGAAACACAACACCAAACGTCTCTGCATGCATGATGTCATTTTTCTGAGTTTCTGACAGTTGTTATGGAGGAGGCAATTGTAAACATGAAGAGATGAGGAGTGAAGGAAAACGTCAGAGTTTATCTGTCTAAATGAGCTAGATTTTAACCACTAACTTCTTGCTGCTCGGATTATTTACTATTTATGTTTCAGTCAAACACTGAATTTATAAAATTTAATGTAAAACTATGTAATGTGGTTAGATAAAACATGTCTCTTATGTTTTACAATCTGTTTACGGGTTTGTATGGAACATACCAACAAATTATAATATCATTGAAACATGTTAAGTTCATTTATTCTAGTAGTTTAACTCCATAGAGTTGCTACTGAACGTCAAAAAAGTTTTTTTTATTATTTGTGTTGGTCTGAATGTACAGTGGATCCCCAGTATTCACTGGTTTTACTCGAGAACTCCTCTAAGAACAGTTTTAATTTCCTATTTTAATAGTTTAAATACTATCTTAGCAGTACAGTAGAAGCAAATATATCTACACTTTTCCTTATCTCTGCTCTTGGGGATCCAGCCAACCAGCCAAAGAAAATAAACAGAACTCTGTGATTGGGTATTTCGCAAATGTCAGCCAGTAGCGGGTCATGTGGCATTGCTTCCCAAGCTGAATTTCTTTTGAAATTTTCACTTATGCTGTGCAAAACAAATATGCAAATTTTCCACACATATTGTGAAAAAATCCACAGAAATAGCTCTGAATACTGAACTGCAAGAACAGGCAGAAGTGCACTGTAGTTTGCAGCTAGTAGGACATTTCAGTTTCTCAGAAATGTAATATTATAAATAAGTTCAATATTGTGAACTCATGGCTCCGATCTTCAATCAGACAACTTGCTCAAAATATTTGTAAAGGTTTAGTGAGTCTTTAATTTCTTCTCACGTTTTGTAGGTTATATATATATAAAAATAAAAGCACGGTATCAACACAGAATAATTCCCCAGCAGGATTTGACCAAAAACCTTTAACTACCCAATAAATAGTTAGAAGACGTACATCTTATAGCTTTAATCATTTAGGGCATCAACAAAAGATCGATGTTTTTTAACTCTGTTATTCTGGAGTTCTCGATGCATCTGGAACATCTCTATCATGTTGCACCTCATGTTACTGATGACGGCATTATGTTCTTCCCGCCATAGGGCGCTATTGAATTCAGTGAGTCTTTCTACATTGCGGGCGATAACAATGACATGGCAGTGAATCGCACAGTCAACAACATTTGTCACATCCAGAAAAGGAGGGCGGACAAAGGCAGGTGGGTGAAACCAACACACACAGAGAACATATTGCAACAAAAGCTCTCATTTTTGAAAGGCTGACTTGTGGTTCACATGAGACTTTCGTTTTTATCAGCAGCTCTTCCATGGAAATGTTGACTTTAGGTCAAGTAGCATTTTTTTTGTCATCAGGTCAGGATTTTGTTTTCACCTTTTAGGGAATCTTGAGTAATGTTTGTACTACACCAAAAAAACAATAGCAATTTCCTGGTAACCCTTTGAAAATCCCTGTCAGCCAGTATTTTGAAATAGCAAAATCTTGGCTTTAGTTGTAAATTTAATCTCTCATCAAGTGTTCACCTTCATATGACATTTTCACTTGAAGAAAGTATTCATCAGGGTTCGTTTTAAGAAATATCTGATCTACACTGTTGTGCTCTAGTTCTCCATCTTAGTTTTTAAGTCAGGCAGTGTGATGTTAATCTGTCCCAGTAAAGGGTTTTGTAAGTCTAGCCCAAGTTCTAACTGATTTTCTGCAGCTGTCTTTCACCAAACATTTTGTATTTTTTTTGTATTATAAAGCAGAACTATGAACATTCAATTGTTTGCAAATGTATTAATATCCCTAGAAGCGTTTTAGTTTTTCACATTAAAAGCACAAAGCTCAATGTGTTTTGTTTGACATTTTATCAAACAAATGCCAATGAAGGCAGTAATAATATTTTGAGTTTGTATTTTTATTAATGACTGGTCATTGATGGACTCTATTGTTGTTGGAGCTCCACTGTAAATTGGATCATTAATGTATTCTGACTGCTGCCAGTAACTGCTTGGATGGCATATTTATTAGAGTGTTATACCTCAGATGTTGGACGGTCACACTCTGGGTATCAATGCATTTGGCCGGTTGAATATGGGTCTAACTACCCCTAATTACCAGTTTGAATATAACTGAGATGCTAAGACTCATAAAAAGTGGAGGAGACATGTCTAACAGTAAATAAAGTGTCAGGAAAATATAGCTCACTGTTTATGTTTAATATAATCTACTCTTTTTTCAAGATACATGCAGCCCTTTTAATTAATAACAGTTAATGTTTTTATTAATTTTTTTCACATTTTCTTGCACACAGCCCATCTGCATTACCTATTGACACAGTGCAGTGGGACCTAAGCAATTTACCCATAAGGACCAGTTCTGTGGACATCATCATCACTGACATGCCCTTTGGGAAGAGGTACTGTGGCATTTAACGTTACTATGCAAAAGAAACCATTTAGCATTGTAATTGTGGCCTTTTAATAGTTTCTTGAACTGGAACAGATGTGGCACAGAAGAGAAGATCCTTTATGGTGCTGCACTAAATGCTAACTGGTGTAAATATGAACTCGGGTTTCAACATGGCTGCAAGCATTATTTCTGTTGCATCGCTGTAAAGTTAGCTAGAATCAGCTTTGATGCATATGGTGTAGGCAGATGATCATGTGACTGTTTTCTTGTGTCTGATTGAAGGATGGGGTCCAGGAAAAAGAACTGGGACTTGTACCCTTCTTGTCTCAGAGAAATGGCTCGTGTTTGCAGACCAGGCTCGGGGAAAGCCGTGCTCCTGACCCAGGACAAAAAGTGCTTTGCAAAGGTAACCATGCCTTTTATAATGTGTATGTGAGATATTTTTCCAGATAACGCAATGATATTTTTCCAGGAAGTTCCAAATAAATGCAAGTCCTGTCCTGCCAAATCTCCCTGGTACTAGGTTGTGTTAGTTTTATGCAAATGCTAAACCTGATATACGTACACAGATAACGCTTCGATATACTAGGACAGTGAGAACCGTTTGCAAATTGTGTTTGCATCAAACAAACCCACAGAAAATAAGCAAGCTCACTGTTGAGCTTGCTTAAAAAAAAAGCAATCTGAAATTCAGATCCTCACATTTGGACTTAAGCTCAGATAGTTTTGACTGCACAGATAATCTTAAATGGTGAAACATTAATTATTCTGTTTTTAGTATTAATTATTCTGCTTCACTGAATACTATAAAAAGTGAGTGGAGATAAATCCTTTTTCTATAAAGTCATTTTTAAAGCAAATGTATCCAAAAGTGAAGTTGTTCTTATGTTCCTGGATGAATGGTAGAAACTAGATTATTGTCATCACTTTGATAAGTTTGCTTGAACTTTTATAAATTTCACTTTGACACAATACACTTCAATTTATTTCATTGAAATCTAATAAGATTTAAAACTCAGAAGATATAATTTATACGTGCAAAAGCAGAATAATATGCCAGATCCAAAATAACGGTCACTTAAATTGGCAAAATTACTGAATTCACTTTTGCTATCAATATATCTTTGGTTATTTTTCATGTATGTCTTAAATTTAAATCATCCCAGTCTTAAACGTGATCTATAATGCTTCTTTGAACAGATTAGGATAGGTCTATGAGCTATACAAAACATGTTTTTACTTTTTTAGCAGATGAGATTTCAATCCGGTCAGTTCTGCCTATTTTGAGCTGCTTTCAGATTGAACTGTTTAGGGTCTCTTGTCACTTTAAATCCAAACAAACTGCTGCTGGCCACACCCCTCAACCCAACATTTACACATGTTCATGAAAATTACTGCAAACCGATTCGCAGTCTTACAACTGAACATCTTTGAAATGCTGAAGAGCCTCCTGCACAGCCAACAAGAATGCAGCAAGTAGTTTCTGGACAGCAAGTCAACAACAAAACACTTGTCTTTTCCAGCAGCCATTGGACAGTAGTAAAATCAGCTGACGAAATGTGTTGGATCTCTATTTGGGTTGCTAGGTGGCAGGTTGGGCTTGGCTGTGGTTGTCAGGTAACCTGCCGATTGTGACTTATCAGTTGGGAGGTTTTCCAAAATGATTAATTTTCCAGCCACCAAAAATCATAAATTTATTGCCAAAAACCAGCTGGGTGTTTGTTTTTGTTGCACTTCAGCTGTTTTTAACAACAGTTGACACCCAAATAGAAGCACAAAGACATGCAAAATGGGAATTTTGCATAATAGATCGACTTTAAAAGAAACGTAATTCACTGAATCATGCAGAACGCCTGCAGATAAAACAGACAGCAAAACAATAAGGGGAATTTGTTTCTGGGTTTTTAGAAACGAAGCTTTGCTCTAACGTCAAGTTCAGACCACAGAGGTTTCCGTTTGGCTTTGTAGCATGCTTATCTTCTTATAGCATTCAAAGTTATTCTGAATTCACATAACCCAAGAGCAACCTTACTGAAGGGCAAATAACACTGATGTGTTGATTTATTCACTGATTTGTTTGTGCAAATTCAGCAAAAGAATTTCATCTTACAAGTCCTTCTGCATTAAAAGGATAAGAGACGTTCTGCTTGAGGTCAGTAATGGACACCTTCTGAACAGAGGACACAAAGCTGTAGAGGAAGAGCCTTACAACCCCTTTAAAGGTCTGGAAAATGAAGAGTTAGTGGCTACTTAAGATTAATTAAGAGAGGGATTAAATCATTTAGATCTCTGCTGACCTTAGCAGTGAAGGAGAGCGCAACAATGTTAACTTGTAACAATTATAATACCATCTGCCCACTTTATACACCAGTTACTTGTTAACGCAACTACCAATCATATGTCAGCAACTACAAACATTTAAAGACATAGTGACGATGAAGACGACTTTCTGAAGATCAAACTCAGAATGAGGAAGCAAAGTGATTAAATGTAGCTTGATTTTTGGTTCTTGATGGACTGATCTGAGTATTTCAGAAGCTGCCAATCTATTAGGATTTTCCACAAGCGTGTTTATAGAAAAGGATTTTAAAAACGAGAAAATCTCCGATTAGCAGAAATTGTGTGGAAGGAAGAGTCGTCTTGATGTCAGAGCACAGTGATCGAGTCTTGTCAAGTTATGCAAAACCAACCTGTGAATACACAACCTGTTGAACCTCGCAACAAAAGACTAATCTGGATGTCGCTAAGAACAGAAAACTGTGGCTATAATCAACCCAGACTCACCAGAATGAGGTAAAAAGTGTAGCTGATGGATCTCAACTTCATCTGCAACTTTCACATGTTAGGACCAGAAATTGGTGTAAATGATATGAAACCATGGATCCACCCTGCTTTGGTTAGTCAGTTCAGGCTAGAGCTGGACAATATGGCTGAAGAACTCTTGATAAGCTTTTAAATAATTCTGAAATACTGATGCCCTGGTGACGTGATCTTTTCCCGCTTCGTCCTGTTTCCTCTGAGACTGTTGTACTCATGTTTTCTTTTCACTCCACCCCATTAGTTGCAGTAGTTGTATATTTAAGTAGTTATGAGGTAACTGTTGCTGTGCAAGCTACTCAGGTTGTTGCTAGGCAACCAAAAAGTGAGTGAGTTGACCTTGCACCCACCTTCCTTACGTTTGAAGACCTTGAAAGTAATAAAAATTACCTTCAAAGATTCTCTCTCTCATTATTCTGGCAGTTAGCAAATAGAAACAAATTGGTAATCCTAATTGCCCTGAGATGAAAAAAGTGCATATTTGTCTTTTTTTTTATATATAAAGTTTATGTAAACCTCTGGTTTAAACCGTAGCTGCCTGTGAGAGGTCGAGTGACTACATCCCCCAGAATGCAGTTTGATTTTAAATTGTATTTAATTATACTTATCATGTGTTTATCATAATATACATTGTTATGCCTCCAATCACCTCATCTTATCTGAGTATTTTTGCTCACCATGTTCATCCTTTAAGACTACAGTCCTCTGAAGGATATTTCTAGAGAAATAATGCAACATATCACCTGCTACGTATTTTCATCATGTACTCCTGTAGCCTCCGCTGTTATCAGATCTCAACTAATAAAGCAGATTTGAGATGATCAGGAGATTAGGATCATGTAACTAAATCTCTGTAGATTGTTGCAGACATCTTATTTAACAAAAGTCACAAGGATTTAAGACAGTTTTAAAGACAATAAGAGAGCTGCCATTGTTGTCTAAGCACATCCAACATGATCGATCTTATTCTTAAGGAACTGTTGACAGGTTACGCTCCACCTTTTACCGACACAAAGTAGGTCTTAGGACATTTTAACCTGAACTGCTTCCATTCATTTGTGCTCGTAAATCTGGGAGGGACAGTTCAAGTGTTACTAGGTCAGAGCCTACTATGTGTTTCAACCTGAACAAATTTCAGAAATACCTGGTGTTGACCTCTGTCATCACCTGCCAGGTGATGAAGCCTTGATGATGCTTCTCGAGTGTCTTCCAGTAAGATTTCACCTGATAAATGAGAAATCAGCCCACAGGGAAAATTTTCCTTTGGAGCATCAAACCCACTTAACCCTGAGGGCTGAAGATGGTTGTGACTCCACAAGACAGTTATATTAAATCTAATGGATGGCGGTGAAGAAACGTTGGCACTTGTTTTTAAAGCGTTTGTCCCTTAAAAAGTTGATTGTGTTTGAAAACAGACTTGAAACAGTTTACATTGTTGATGCTAAGATGACAGATTAGCTGTTGGTCAGATTGCGTGGTTGTCTGGTCCCATTTCCTTTGACATTTATGAACTCAGTCATTCATGCACGCATTCACACACTGATGGTGGAAAACTACTGGATTGCCTCGCACCTGGCCCAAGGACACAGAGATGGAGATGGACGGAGGCCGACCCGGCAGCCCACTCCTACCACCATCACCAACGTTGGAGAAGGGGGTGCAGATAATAGATGCAAATGTAGAGTAAATAACTTGCTATGAGGTTGCTACTTCATTGGCAAAATCATAAAGTATTTAATATTTGATCTTTTTTAGCTTTGTGTTTCATTATAGTCGCAAATGGCATTGTATTTTATTTGGATTTAATGTGATTGACAAAACAAAGTATTTGATAATGAACTAAAAGGAAATTTGTGCCTTTTTTAAGATGCAAATTTCTAAAGCATAGTGAGTATTTGCATTCTCCTCTGCTGAGTCGCTGCACTTTCAGCCTCAAGTTTTTCAGGCCAGGTCTTTGTCAGCTTTGCACATCCAGAGATTGAAATCTTTGCCCGTCACGCTTTGCAAAGTAGTTTTGTCGTGTCCACAAACACTCCTTTTCAAACCTTAACACAGACATCCACCTTAACACATGATTGGAAAATGAAGAATTTAAAGAAGCAAAACGATGTAATGCTAAATAATATTTATATAAATTCCAGATTTTACACTGAAGTATTTCAGCTCAATATTACTTTTGATGCTGAGTAGGAAAAGGTATGTTTACAAAAGGTAACCAGCAGTAACCTTACGTCAAAATAGTGTTGAGGTTACGAGTTGCATTATATTATTTTTGAGGTAGATAGAAACTTTAAATCACAAATTGATTTTATACTTTAACAGAGGAAATGCTGATGTTTTTTTTTTGTTGTTTTTTTTTTGCAACAGCCTTTATGTCTGTAGCAATTCCACATCTCTAAACAGCCAAGCATGAATCAGTTCGTTGTGAAATGCTCTACAAATAACCACTAAGCAGTCAAAGTGCTTCAGGTCAGGTTAAAGTCAGCCTCATGGAAAGACCTGTCCTCCCCCTCTGACATCTGTTTACGCAGAGCTCCTCTTTCACATAAAGCAAACGTTTCGTGTGTTGGAGTGCCCTGACGAGATTTATTTTTTCCTTCCAGGCTATTTCAAGAATGGGAGGTCTGTGGAGGAAGCTGCACACTGTTTGGGTGAATGTTGGGGGTTTACATGCCGGGGTTTACCTCCTCAAGCGGACCGGAGCCGTGTTTGGCCAAACTTCTGAGGACGTCCATGAATCAAGAGGGAGGGGTGACGCACAGAAGGATGAGAGAGACGACAAAGAACTCTGTTAACTTTAATCCAGCCTTTCAGTGGCGTAATATGAGGAGATGTTGGGATAATCTGCTTACATGACCTCAAATTGTTCTCAAGCATGCCAAACAGATTTTAATTTTATTTTTTGCTTTGGGAAGGAAGTTTTTATGTTCAGCGGCACTGAATCGGTTTGATTGGCAGTGATTTCATTTGTTGTGTTCAGGTAACAGGAGTCGTCTTCGTCAGACCCGTCAGATCTGATGTTCCAGTTTTACAGGATCTGAAGTTTTCCATTTCACTAATAAAGATCCGTTGAGGCTCATGTACAGGAAGTTGTCAATCTTTCTCATCAGTAGGTTTTCAACGGATGTTTTTAAATAGGTTAGTGTTTCATCACGACAAAATGAAAAGGTCTGGAACAGCTCATCAAACATCTGAAGTGACAGAACAGGATTTTTTTCACATAAACACAATCAGATTTTGGCCACCTGAGGTTGGAGAAGTGTAACTTTAAAAACATGCTGAAAAGTAGAAATTGTTCTTTAGTTACTTTGAATAACAAGTTGAGTTGTAAAACATTTTTATTCATTCAGTTCATTCATTCAAATATTTCTGAAACCAGATATTTACATACACAGAATAAAAGGACACAACCGATTTTTATTTATTTTTTTCTCACTCTTGACATTAAATCCAACTAAACCTCTCCTCATTTGGGAAATTAGGATTACTAAAATGATTTTTATTTGCCAGGATATGCTGGTGTAGATTCTCAATCATCCAGAACAAGATGCATACTACTTCTTTTGAACGAGTGCCTTCAGTTTGTAACCTTCTGATTGGTTCATTCACCTTTTTTCAGGTAAATGCTGACACACCTGTAAATGTGTTGCAAGCCAACACCTCAAACACGTCGACTCCTTGAGTGACATCATGGAGAGAAATCAGTAAATAAACAAATTCAAATATAAGTAGCCTGTGAATGCAAAGCCGTCATACCCAATAGGAAGAATTGCTTCAGTCCAACAGCATTGCATCAAACCTAGAACAAACATAAAACACATTGTGAAGATGTTTGCTGAGGCTGGAAAGGAAGAGTCGCCATCTACTCTGAAACAAAACCTGTTGTGACATGGTTGGAAAAGCAATACTGTGCAAAACTGGATTACAGTTGACAAATGCACTTTGGGACAACAATAATTTCTTTTTTCTTTTCTTTTTTTTGTGAAAACTTCCCCTTAGGTCTGATGAAACAGAAACGGTAACTTTTGTTATATTTGTGGGGGGAGAGGAAAACTGTCATCTCAGCAGCGAAGTATGTGCGTGGCAGCATCATGCTGTGTGAATGTTTCCCTGCCGGCGGGACTGATGCACCTTATCGTGAGGAAATCAATTTATGTGGAAATATTGGAAACATTGAAGCTTAAAGCTTGTGCATCAGTGAGTCAAGTAGACAATCGTAATATCCGCCACATAAAATTAATTAACAAGTGGCCTAAAGCCAACAGAGCCTTGTTCTCGGTCAGGAAAAAAAAAAAAAATATGGGCAGAGCTGCAAAGTTGTGCGCAAGCAAAACAGCCATCAAACCCAACTTGTTTTGCACCAGTTCTGTCCGGAGGAATGGGTCAGAATACCAGCAAGCTACTGTGAGAAATGTGTGGAAGAAATCTTTAAATGTTTTTGAAAGTCATACAGTTTAAAGACGACAAAAACGTCAGGAAATGAATATAAACTTATGAATTCAATTTCTTTTTCTTAATGTTACACAATAAAGAGAAAAGATGGCAACCCTTATTCAGCTAAAATAGGAAACAGCATGTATAAAGTTTTTTTATATATATATAAAATAAAAATGAAATGCAAATATTAGTTCTCAAGATTAAGTTCTAGTCTACTGACTGCAATTTTTAGGGGGCGGGGGAAAACTTGATTGTCATTGTTTTATAACTGGCCAACACCTTGTTACATCAGCAATAATGAAGAGACACTCATCTCCAATAATGAAGGAGGAGATAAATGTAGCAACACTGATGAGACACCGCATGATGGAAACACGATGGAGAACATCAGATCAGTGCAGCTGAAAACCTTTGAGACAGAAACATTTGGTAGTCGTTCAATCAGGGAATCTATAAAAATGGCAAATTTGCGTAGATCTGATTTAGATATTTAGTCAGTGTCACCACATTTAGGCTAAGCGGTTTTTTTCCCCTGTAACTTTATTTTATTTCAACATCCAACACCAGTGTAACTTCATAGGAATCTCAACAATATTCTGTAAATCATGTAAAAACTCCCAGAAAACATAAACTAATAAGCTGTCTGATCTAAGCTTTAGTCTTTGCCCTTCCGAATATGTGACAAACCTCATTAGCTTTTATGTTCAACTAACTGTAACAGTGAGAGTTAACATTATAGGCATCAAAATGCTAAGTGAAGCCTTGTAAAAACCTAAAATGTAATCATGGGATCTACAAACAGCCGCCTCCACATAAAGAGACTGAGTGATTGTAACTTTTATGGAAGTTTATTAGAGAAAACAACACTTGAACACAACATTTGTTTTATCTGTCTACCCGCCCATCCAGCCACCTCCATTCATTCATTATTTGCCCTGAGTGATATTTTACAGCGCTACTACAGGAGGAAACGCAGTTGTCCTCTTTTTGCCCGTATATACCTTCATTATTATAGGCGCTGATCTAATAAAAACTAAGCACAAGTGTTTTAATTCAGATATCGAACAATGGAATATGTGAACAGTAACATGAATTGTTTTTCAAAGGGATATTCCCGGCAGTAAAAAAAAAATATATAATTTTTCCAGTTCTTGTCCAAAGCAAACAGGTCAGCAGGAACACAAACCCTAATCACAAATGCAATTTGTACTGAAAACTAGTCTAGCTCTAAAGAAAACACTCCGTGATAGAGAAATTCATATTTTAAATAATCTATTTTATTTTTTCTTCTTTTAATGCGTTAACAAACTCATTTAGGGAATCTGTACTTTTTTCACTTGAAAGTAAAACAAGAGGAAAAACGTGTTCAGCGGCTCGTGCGCGGTTGAGCAACTGCGGCTGCGCAAGAGTATAAAAGTCAGCGAGTCGCTGGTGGGAGCATTGAGAGAGGAAAGTTGAGCACCATAAAGATGATCTGGATCGTTCCTGTGCTGGTCCTGCTGTGTTTTCTCCTCACACACCGCTGGAGGTAAGTCAGTCTGAGCTCTGAACAATTAACAACTACAAAGATGACTTTGCATAAGAAATAGGCTGTCAGAAATATCTGTGTTACACGTGAAAGGTATAAAATGGAGAATCTATGTCATATAAATTAAACTATGAAGTTCAAATTTAAGGAACACAGACAGGCTACAAATCAGCTTCAAAACGCCTTTTGCCTCAAGCTTTTATTTTTGTTTTCATGTCGTAATTAGGCATAATTATTATCTACTAATACAAAAGAATGCGGTTGTATCACATCTATTATAACGAACGAAACAAAATGACAAAATGCTATGTGATATTGGTCCCAAACTCACGTGTATGATGTTCTCCATTTCCTTTCCTTTAGATACAAGGCTGAGCCGCCTCTGGACAGAGGACTGATCCCCTGGTTGGGTCACGCACTGGAGTTTGGGAAAGATGCAGCCAAGTTCATAACCCGCATGAAGCTGAAACATGGCAACATATTCACCGTAAGTAAAGAGTTTTAAACTCCTCAAAGTCTACTGTAATGTGACAGCTGGATGTGAAAGTCTGCAACAAGTGAAACCTGTTAAATGTTCTTTATCTGGAGAGAAATCAAAGTTCAGCTGCATAAAAACTAACCGGGGAAGTATTGAAATCCTCACCAGGAGTTATTGTGAGGTAGATTGTGGTAGATTGTGGTAGATTTTGTTTTTGTTGTTACTCACTCACTGTAGATCATTTTGTAGATGAGGTTCATTCCTGTTAATCTGGAAAAACCTGCAGTTTTGGGCGAGTTTAGAGGTTTTATAAAGAGAAGTGAATGTTGGTCATGTTTTCGCTGAATGTTTTTGCTTTCCGTTTCTGTCATTTCAAATCTACCCTGGAAGAGACCAATTTTACCGAGGACTTTACTCCAGATCATTGTAGAACACATTTTATATTTTTGTAACAAAATGTAATTAACCAAAAATGTACAAAATTTTTTTTTTCTTATTCCCTAAAGTAACCATAAAATACCAGGTGTCACAGAATGTGTTTTAATGGGAATTTTAAAATCTTCTCATCCGTTCTGTGGATGCGTAGGTGCGTGCTGCAGGCCGCTATGTGACCTTGCTGCTGGACCCACACTCTTACGATGAGGTCATCAATGACCCAGATTCGCTGGACTTCGGGCGCTACGCTCAGGTGCTCATGGAGCGCATTTTTAACCTGCGGCTCCCTCTTCACCAGCCAGAGAAAGCCAAGGCGATGATGAAAAGGTAATTGTTTATTGGCTCAAGCCGGAAACACAACTTTAATTTCATTTTCATCTTTTCATCACCGCGGGTATTCCCCTTTATCTGCTTCCTGTTTTTGTTTTTCTTCTTTTGTCATTATCAAGTTTTTATCAGTATTTTTCTTGTGGCTTTTAAGTCTCTTTCTGAAGGGAATTAAACATAATGAAAGTATTTTTTTCCGGCAGAGCTCTTTGGCTTGTTGCACTTACCTCTTGCCTAATGTCAGCCTTCTTTTCGCCATCTCCATGATTATGCTTTTTAACTTTACTATCAGTCTGTAAGGCATTTTTACAAGATTCCCTGCAATTAACCCTTTTCTGCTCTCCCCTTAAACATTTTGTGTCTGCAGGCACTTTATGGGAGCGAGTTTATCAACGCTCAACAGCACTATGAGTCGAAACCTGGAGACCTTGCTGAAAACCGAAATGCCGCTCAACCAGAGGAACTGGAAGGAGGAGGGCTTGTTCCAGCTCTCTTACAGCTTGCTCTTTAAGTACGAAAAAAAAAAAAATGTCTTCCCACACTCAAATACTCTTGGCTGTTGTAACAGGAATGTGACTAAAGACCCTTTCAGTTAAACAGTTTACACACCACTTCATTTGGAGGTTTTTTTGTTTGTAAGCATTGCTGGAGAAACGCATTGAGGTCACCTTTCCGGCTCAACAATCTTGGCAGATGGACGACATGTTTCAAACTGTAATTTTACTTCAACTGCTAATTAAGCAAAAGAGGGAGAAGGTCACACGAAACAGTGTGCGATTGTTTCCTTTCGTACATTTGTGCCAGCAATTCGGAGATCCCGCACATCGACGAGGCGTGCGAGTGGAAAAATTCAAATGAGATGCGTTGTTCATCTTTTTTTTTTTTTCTCTCTCTCTCCGCAGGGCGGGTTACCTGACGCTGTTTGGAGGGGAACAAAACAACAACAGCACAGATCCCTCAAGAGTTTACGAGGAATATAAGAAGCTCGAAGGCGTCTTATGCAGTCTGGCGAGAGGGACTCTGAGGAAAGGTAAAGAGACCCACTGGATCGCTTTGGAAAGCTCCTGAAACATTTAGCTCAAGGAAATGAGGTGCTTCACAAAAAGTATTCCTAAGCTTTGAATTGTTTCGAATGTTGTCACATTAGAACCTCAAACTTTTGATGTAAATTTAACTGGGATGTTTTTTTTGTTTTTTGTGGTAAGCCGAGAGTTGAGCCATCATTATGAAGAAGGGGGGAAAAATGATTAGTATTGGTTTCGATATATTTTTAGTCCATACCAGTTTTGCACATGTTTGAATGCATGGCAAAAACATTAGACATATTTAACAGCTTCTCCTGCCTTTCTTCGATAAAGCTGAGGTTGTCCTGTCAGCAAATTTTCTCACCTAAGCCGAGCATTTCTGCAGCTCCTCCAATGTAACCGTTTCTCTATTGGCTGCTTCTCTGGCTAATGCTGTCTTTAGTAGGCTTTCTGCTCAGGAGGTAGCGCCAAGTCTTTGTAGGAGTGCATTTGTGCCGCACTCTTTCCATTTTTAGATTTGGATTATAAAACAGTGATCCCTGAAATCCCTTACAGCCTAGCTTTTGTTTACACTTCTTCATAAGTTTATCCATAAGCTGTCTGCTGTGTTCCCTGTTTGTCATAATGCGTTTAGATCACTAAAGTTCTTTAACGAGCGTAATCTCAATGAAGTAACTGGGAATTTGTGGTTGCAAGGTGAGAGAATGTGGAAAAAGGGCAAAAGAGACTAAGTTTGGTGAAGCTAAGTCAATAAAGGAGGAGGAGTTTTGGCAGTAATGAGTAAATGTAGTGTTTTGGTGTTTACGTCTGTCACCGGTTAGTGCAGTTTGATATCATCAAAATATACTCTTAGATTTGTTTAGAGGTAGCTATGATGAGCTGCTCTTACTCAGCTGCTTACATAGTGTCTGAGTCCGTGTGACTGATTTTGCTCCACTAACAGTGATGTAACTCCTAGCTGTCAAAACAAACACTGAAATCCCTCTGCTGTTGTTTCTTCTCATCCCCTCTTTTGTTTTGGAGATTTCCATCATCCATCCGCCCTCACTGCAGTAAAACTTCGCAATGTCACTGAGTCGGGCTGCTTATGTTTTTCTTTTTGTTTTTTTTTTTGTTTTTTTCTGTGACTTACTCGCACGCTCACGTTTGCTCTGTTTATCTGTGCGTGACAGAGGAGAAGAGGACTGCACAGAGCATTCAGAGAAAGCTCTGGGAGCTGCTGGCTCCAGCAGGCCTCACAGAAGAGTCTGGGTCAAGCCCTTGGCTCCACGCCTACAGGCGGCTCCTGAAGGAGGACGGCGTGGACGAGGAGATGCAGAGCAGGGCCGTCCTGATGCAACTCTGGGCCACGCAGGTGAGTCAGCTGGCGTGGGATTGGCATTCAGTGAAAACAAAGCCTGGATTTCTGACTGTGATTATGTCCGTAGGTTAGAAAAACCTGCTGCTCTGTCACATTATCATGACATAACACTGTCTTTGTTTTCTTATGTATTCTGTTTGTTGTCTCCAAAGACAATGATTCTCAAAAAAAAAAAAAAAAAAAAAAAAAGGAGATGCAGTTTCCCTTTTAGTCACATGGTGGTGCTGTTGTCGTTTGATACAGGACAAAACTGTTGGCACTTGATGTCAGTGTTGAGGAAAATCAGCTTCTGGAGCAGAATCAATCGATTTTCTCTTAATCATGCCTGATTGTTCAAATACATACAAATTAAAATTTCCTTTTCAATACATGTATCAGAATGAAGAACTTCCACTTCCTCTGATCTATAAATGTATCAGCCAGATTGATTCTGATCTCTTCTGCATCTTTACTTAAACATTTTGACATGAGAATGAATACAAATGTGTTTAATGTGTCTAAGAAGAATTTAGAAGAGCACAAATGGTTCACGCTATGATATGTAACATTAAAGATGTTCCTGGTGGGTTTTTTTTATTATTTTTTATCATGATTACAAAATAGAAAGTCTGCCCCAGAAGCTGTTTCTCTCTGATGCAACTCTACTGAAGAACCTTTTCCTCTTTTTATATGGTGGCCGTTAAAAAAACAAAAAAAAAAAACAGAATTTGCAGCTCAGATCTCAAAAACAACCAGAAATCAGTTTTTAGTCAAGAGAAACCTTGCAGCTGCAGCTCTACTTGTTTCCAGAACATAAATACTTATGGATTAGCCTTTAGATAAAAAAAAAATAATAATAATTAAAATACACTAAATCACAGCAGAGAGAGAGATGTTTCCTATTTTAATCTTTCTTTTTTGTACGTCCATGTGAAATTTCTACTACGAGAAATACTGATAAATGAAAAAGTGATTAGATTTACTGCTGCAGTTCTGTTTTCTAGCGTGTGTATTTTAGTCACAAGCTTTGCCGTGGCGCTGAACGTCCTGCCCTTGAATGCAGGCAGATGGCAGGGGACCTCAGGTTTCCACTGGCTTTCCTTTTTAAGTAAACCATTACTGCACTGGGCTTTGCCAGAAGTGAGACAAACCAGAGCATGGCTCTCCTCTTCCCAGACACATGAGAGGAAACCGTTCTTATCTGTCTTCCAGCACTAAAAAAAAAAAATCATTAAGCTTTTCATGTAATTTAAAAAAAACAAAATTTAAATAAAGGCTGTGTTCTGTCACGACTCCAACCAGAAGGTAGATTTTTAGATCTGTGGATGTCACGTGATGTTTTTATTTGCCGTTACCAAACACCCACCTGCGCCGTCACTATGCAACACCAGAGTGGGGGATCTTATCACACCAAGCTCATGTGAGGGTTTTTTTTTTTCTTTTTTGTCTTTGTGTTTCCAGGGAAATGTTGGTCCTGCTGCATTTTGGCTTTTGGGCTACTTGTTGACAAACCCTGAAGCCCTGACGGCAGTGAAGAGAGAGTTTGGCCAGATTTCACAGATGGCGAGTTCAGGGACTCCTCTCATGGACAAATCCACCAAGACCCCAGTGTTTGGTGAGTGTTTGGTGTTGTTTTAGTCCAAATTACTTTGTATTAATACCTCTAGAAACTTTTCATTTACAGCAACAAAACATGAGCATGTTTTATTGGCACGTTATTTGACAGACCAACCAAGAGTAGTGCGTATTTGTGAGGTGGAAGCAAAATTATGCAGGATGCCAAAAATGTGCTATTCATTCATATTCAGTCCCTTTCACCCCACAATAGATTCCTGCTGACCTGCAAAAATCAACATTTCAGGTTGGGAGAATCTGTTTATAGAACATCTATTATTCATGCACTCCACAAATCTGGCCTTTATGGAAAAATGGCATGATTGTAAAAAAAAAAAAAAAAAAGGAAGAAAGAAAAATAAAGAAAGAAAGAAATCCCCGTCGCAGTTTGTCACAAGCAGTGTAGGAGACCCAGCAAACATAGAAGAAGGTAATTTGAGGAAATGAGACTAAAATGAAACTTCCAGACCTACATAAAAACGCACCATCCCCACTGTGAAACAAAATGGTGGTGTCAGCATGATGCTGCGGTGATGTTTTTCTTTAGCATAAATAGGAAACGGAGCTAAAAAAAAACAGGGCAGGTCTGGAAGAAAACGTTTTAGAGGCTGCAGAAGATTGGAGGTTTACCTTCTACCTGCATAGATATCATGAATGTACAGCTGAGTGTAAATATTAGATCAAAGCACATGTTCATGTAAGAGCTGAAAACTGATCTTCACAGATGCTCTCCAATCAGTCTGACTGAGTTTGTTAAAGAAAAATGGACCTTCAGTCTCTAAATGTTTAAAAACTGATACAGACAGGATACGTGTACCTTCTTTGAAAATGTTAGTGGTTAAAACATTAAAAATGTGAAAAGGTAATCAACACTTTTGCTGATTCCTGTTATAGCCTCTACATATACATACATATAACATGCTAACTGTGTGTTGCAGGTGAAAAATAGTGAAATCCATTGGTTTAGTCGCAAATATTCATTGTAAAAGACTAAAAATAAATAAATACATCTGTTCGTTTGCATAGTCATTTAGATTTTTTTGTTTTCTTTTTGTTTGTTTTTTCAGACAGTGTCTTGGAAGAGACTCTTCGACTCACTGCTGCCCCCTTCATAACAAGAGAGGTAGTGCGGGACAAGACCCTCCACATGGCTGACGGTCAGGATTACCTGCTGAGAAAAGGAGACAGGCTGTGTTTGTTTCCCTTCGTCAGCCCTCAGATGGACCCAGAGGTCCACCCCGAGCCTCAGGTGTGTTTCCAGCTTCTTTCTTTCTTCTACACTAGTTGGAGGCAAGTTTAACGGTAGCTGATATCAAGAGTGGTTTATGTAAGGTGCGCACAAAGCTGACCCTGAACGGCCCAGTGAGAGGTCAGATCCAGAGCTCTGGGCTACTCAGGGATTATCAGAGCATGAGAACAGAAACAGAGCTAATAGGCGTGGGAAGGACACTGCAAGTCCGCTTTGAAAATATGTACAGAAAATATATAAGAGCCCACTGTACTGAACCCCATTGAAAACCTCACAGTTGTTCTTCCAAATATTGATTTCTGAACTGTACCTGAGTTAAAAAATTAGTAATGTTGTTTCTAAATGAACATAAACTGGGGGGTCGGGGGGTTGCATTATTTGAGGTCTTAAAGCACTGCATCTTTTTAATTATTTTCACCATTTCTCATTTTCCCATTTCCAATTTTTGGTTGGAATTTCAGGGACACATTGTCAGAAGTTCACAGAATAAAAGAACAATGTTCATTTTACTCAAACATATACCTATAAAAAGTAAAACCAGAGAAACTGATCATTTTGAGTGGCCTCTTAATTTTTTCCAGAGCTGTATATCCACTGTCAAGCATCACATTTAGTCATGTTTTTATTTTTTTTGGGTGATTTCTTGCATCTAATATCTGCTTTGTTCCCCATCTAGAAATTCAAGTTCAACCGTTTCCTGAATGAAGATGGATCTGTGAAGAAGGATTTTTACAAAGGAGGAAAGAAGCTGAAATATTACACCATGCCCTGGGGTGCAGGGACCAATGGCTGCGTGGGGAGGCAGTTTGCCATCAATACCATCAGAAAGTGAGTGCCCTGCACATATTTCATCAGTATTATTGCTGCTTCGAACTCGAAAGTCCTAACTACGTTTCTCGTCTGTGTTTACGATTCAGATTTGTTTACGTGCTGCTGACCAGCTACGACCTGGAGCTCTGCGACTCCAACGCTCAGCTTCCAGAGAAAGATGCCAGCCGTTACGGGTTCGGGATGCTGCAGCCTCAGGGAGACCTGCTTGTCAGATATACACCAAGAGAAACGCGTTAAATTTTGACCATTTCGTCGCGAAATCATTGTTAATATTGTCAATATAATTTTTGTACGTTTGTATTTATTGCTGTATGTGTTTATAAGAACATTATTTTTTCTATCAATAAAAACATGAGTAATGTGTTTGCTGAACTTTGTGAGTGCTTCTTTTGTTGGTGCTTCAGATATTTTAGTCTGCCTTTGTAAGCAAGCAAAACAATAAAAAATGGTAACAAAATGAAATTGCAGTTATTTGCAGCTCGCTTTCTGTCAGGAAGCTGGGGAGTTCTTCATGTCGACTGCAGAGTGAGTGTAATGAGGGCGGCGCTTGTCCAGTAAACAGAGCTGGTCTGGTACTGGCAGAAACAGGCCTGCTGTTTGCAGAGTGAATCTGAGTGGAACGTTTCGGTTTATGCTCCGACTCATCCCTCTTGCTCACAGGAGAGCATCTATCACACAGCACGGCTCACAGCAGAAGCATTTAAAGAGCGACGAACACACGCAGCGCCTTGCGAATGTACGCACACCTGTTGAACGCTTGAGATTTTACATCACAGATCTTAAAGGGTGTGAGGTTGGCCAAATATTTTCCAATTAAAATCTGAAAAGTGTGGCTTTAGCTATGCGTGCAGCCCTCTCTCTGTCATTCTTTTGTATTCTTTTGATTAGATATTTCCAACGCCATCCCAGGAGGGCTGAATATTTTAGATGTGTCCATCCTAAAACACAACCGAGTCAAATGTCTGAATTAGCTCTTCACCGTTTGTCGTGTTCTGCCGAGGCCTGATAAATTATGAATTTTACTTATTTTTGTTGGATCAGAAACACATCCAGAACATGTAGGACACCACGTCTTGAGAAGTGACTTTGGACGTCTCTGTTGTAGAACCAAAAGTCTTTCATGTTTCTACCAACTTTACACATGTAGAGACAGAACTTAAGCTACATCAAACTAGACAGAGAGCTTCTCTGAACAGTAGTTTCAAAGTAGTGCCACGGATTCCTAATAGGATTTGGGTCTGGACTTTGACTGGGCCATTCTAATGCATCAGTATAAACTGTTCCACTGTAGCTATGGACGAATGTTTCAGGTTGTTGGTCTTCTGGAAGTGCAACCTCCATCTCTAATCTAAATTCTTGGCAGCTTCTAACCAATTTATGTTTTTTTTTTTTTGTTTTTTTATCTAGTATTTACCTCTGTCCATTTGCCCATGAACTCTGACCAGCTTTTCTGCCATTTGTAATAAAATCAACCTCACAACATGATGCTGCCATCATGTTTCACTGTGAAGATGTGCAGTCTTGTTTTCTGACACACATGGCATTTTGCACAAAGAACCAAAAGATTCATTTTGGGCCTTCATAACCCATGCACGATACATTTTTGATATGGGTTATGATGGCAAACTGGTAACTGCTTCCTTTCAGCAATGACTTTTTACATGTTAGTTGTTCAAAAAGATCCGATTTGTGACGAGTTGTTGTCCTATTTTGTCAGGTATTAATTGGTGTTTGTCGTGCTAACCTACAAAAAATGTAATAGAAAATAAACAAGATCATAACACAGTCAAAGCCAAACCACAAATCTACCTAAAAAAAAAAACTGTCTAAGTTTAACGTGAAACTGTTGGAGATGCACTTTATTTATAGGTCTTGTGTTACGATTATGGAAAAACAGATTCATGTTTTCGCATCCACCTGAATAATGTGTAGTTGCGCCACTGCTTAAAGGCCTAATGGTTGCTCTCCTTGCATATTTGTTTAGTTATATATTAGTTAGATATTAGCCAATTCTTGGTAGGACTTATTTCCCAACAATGTGACTTTAAAGGCTGTTGGTTGCAATGGACGTTAATCCAACAACCTATCAGTTGTATTGCACATCACAATTATGCACTACTTTTCTATTTTTCATACGATCCCGATCAAATACAATTAGGTTCAGTGAGTAGGACATATGTTTTTTTGATCCCACTTTCCCTACGTAAGACGTCCCTTCTAAACTCCTTGGAAGCATAACGCGATGGCAAAAATCAAAATCCACTCCAATGATGTCCAGTAGCGAAGTAACAACGCGCAATCAGTCGCGACGCTGCGGCGCTGCGAGGGTTAACTTCACGCTGGCTGGAGGAGCCTGAGTGAAATCAGCCCCGGCAGCATCCCGTCCACAGTCACAGCCACTCAACGCTGCCAGGAAGCTGTTCAGAGGCGAGACTCAGACAGGATCCCCAGCTTCCACTCCTCAGTCTACTTGTTGATTCTCTCCAGAAGTGCGGCGGGAGGCAGACAGGACTTTAAGGCGCTGATTTTTTTTATTTTTATTTTTTATTTATTTATTTTTTGTTGTTATTATTTGTATTGGCAGTATGTTTTCCATCATGTCTGAGCGCGGCTGATGATGCATCTCTCGGCTCCAGGCAGAGCGAAGGAGAGTGTGGCAGGCTTAACAAGTTGTAGCGCACTTACAAACGAAACGATGCTGATTTCGCTTCATGAGGTGAATCGTCGCATAAAGCAGACGCGTAAGTATGATGCTTATTTATTGACTACGTTTTAAGATATTTCGTTATTAGTTTGTTTAAAATAGGGGGCGTTGGAGCTGATTTTTTTTTTTTTTTCTTATCGCGTTCATAAAAGTTTATTGTTCCCCTCGCAATGTTTACAAGAAGCAAAGTAAGCTTGGATAAGCGTGGTGGAAAAAAGTGTGATATCTACCCAAGGTCCATCTGGGGCTACTTAGGGGGATAACCCGGCGTGTTATGGGCTCTTAATCAAAGTTGATAATCGGTGTCAGTATTAGCTCGGCTTAATACGAGAACAGCTCAGCTCTGTATTCACATAACAGCTTCATGTTATGACGAGCTTAGAGCGGAACCGGACTCTTTTCCGCCCGGACTGACACCTTTCAGCACCTCGGACAGCAGCACCCAACCGGCGGGGGTGGCAGATTGGGGGGTGGTGGATGTTCAGCACTGGACAGCGACTGAGTCCAGTTTATCATTGGCCCGGCTGTCCACCTCCAGTGTCAGCAAGAAAATCGGCTGTGCCTCTTAAAGCTGATTAAAATATCTATTTGGTTCTCTGATGAGTGGATAAACCACCTGACATTGCTGCTGTAGGACACCGGCGGTGTCCGCTCAGCAGGCGTTGAAAATTTTAAAATTTCTTCCTCTTGTTTTTTTTTTGTTTGTTTGTTTGTTTGTTTTTAAGCACAAGAAACGAAGCGGGGTCCTGATGCGGTCATCTCCAGGATCATGTCTTCTTAATCTTCCGGACTGCGTCTTCCAGGCTCTCCAAGTGTCCAACTGAGCTGAGCGAAGATGATCAAAACCGGCTCCCGGTTGACCACCACGCTGCCTCCGGACACCATAGACATCATCCGGACCAAGACACACTCCCGCCGGGTGAGGCTCAACGTCGGGGGGCTTCTCCACGAAGTCCTCTGGAGGACCCTGGACAGGCTGCCCCGCACACGGCTTGGCAAGCTGCGGGACTGCAACACGCACGAGTCCATCATGGAGATATGTGACGACTACAGCCTGGACAACAACGAGTATTTTTTCGACCGGCACCCCGGCGCCTTCACCTCCATCCTGAACTTCTACCGCACCGGGAAGCTGCACATGATGGAGGAGATGTGCGCCCTCTCCTTCAGCCAGGAGCTGGACTTCTGGGGCATCGACGAGATCTACCTGGAGTCCTGCTGCCAGGCCCGGTATCACCAGAAGAAGGAGCAGATGAACGAGGAGCTGAAGAGGGAGGCCGAGAACATGAGGGAGCGGGAGGGAGAGGAGTTCACCACCACATGCTGCTCCGAGAAGAGGAAGAAGCTCTGGGACCTGTTGGAGAAGCCCAGCTCATCGTTTGCTGCTAAGGTAAACTAAGGCTTTTGTTGCTGTGCAAAAGTATTCAACGCCTCCTAATTTCTACGTTATTTATTTATTTATTTATTTATTTATTTATTTATTTATTTATTTATTTATTTATTTATTTATTTATTGATGAGCAACACAAGGGACAGACTCATAAAATTAAGGGAAAATGAGGCACAGTTTTGTAATTCAGTCAACTCCAACCCCTCTTACTCTGACTCTACTAAATAAAATAAAATGCAACTAACATACCTCCAGGATCTATCAGTGTAAAAGCAGCTGTTTTGGGAAATAGCACGAGTTAATCAAGTTGTCTATGAGTTCAAAGCACAATATTCCAAGTTTTGGACGTCTCACCTTCCAATTTTCAATCCATCATTTGGAAACATAAAGTTTGGCACGATGTCAGATTGTGGTGACGTCTGAGGAGTTGCAGGGATGTAATTCTCAGATTTGGAGGAACTATCAACGGGACAACTATTAGTCGCTCTACAAGTGTTACCAATACAGAAGAATGAAAGACAAAAAGTCATTTCCAAACATGTAGAAGAAGGTGATCTGATAGATAGATAGATAGATAGATAGATAGATAGATAGATAGATAGATAGATAGATAGATAGATAGATAGATAGATAGATAGATAGATAGATAGATAGATATACAGCCTTCCCTCTCTTTCCCTTCCTCCTCTTATACGTCTCCTTGAACACAGCATGAGAAACACAGAGGAGTTGATCTTCACAGGCGTTTGTTCAATGCAATGACAGCTGAAGGGACAAACCTTTTTCTTTATAATTTTTTGTTTGTTTTTCCAGTCTAGAGTTTTGTTTCTGCAGACAGGCATGGGAGTAAAGTAAAGAGTCAGTTGGACCAGTGGGATGAATGCCTTAGATCACGTTCATGTGTTAGAACGTCCCAGTTAAATCCTTCTGTGAATCTATGTTATCAGTTCTGAACTCCTCTGGGTTTTTATTTATGGGTGTCAGAGTAGAGGGGGTGACTACGAATGTCCCCCACATTTCCAAGGATTTTATTGGTCAAAATAAATAAATAAATAAATAAATAAAACAATGTCATACTTCTTTTTCCAGATACACAATTTTGCTCTTTCTCGTGTTGGTAAAACTCATAAAATCCCCCCCAAAATACAATATAGCTAAATTTATAAAGGCTCAAGAGACATGAACACTTTTTGCAAGACACAGAAGGACTGAATGAATGACTTCTCCATTTTTAGGTCTTGACTAAATGTTTTTAAATTTAGAGGACAAACAGCAGAGATCTTTAACACCCAAGCCTCTCTTCTGGGCTTCTCTTTGAACTAAGCTGCTGCTTTAAATCTTTTCCTATCAGTAGACGTAATTTAGGGAGAAGAAAAAGTGAATATTAAAGCCGTCTGCAAATTAAAAGGCATACATAGTCTACTTGCCGGCTGGTATCGAACAGCAGCACTCCAGAGGTTCATTTGTTTCTCTGTTAATCGATGACATAAAATTAACTGTATGCAGTCTTCAAAGAGCTGCTCCGTGCTGATGTCTTCCTGGAGCACTACTGATTTGTTGTTTTGTTCTTGGTGGGTTTTTGTTACTTGAAAAACATGACACCCGTCTTTGTTTCCCTTTATTGGTTTCAGTCGCACAATAACCACTCCGCTGCTGTTGGCGTGTAGATAACAGGAGATAATTAATGAGTATTTGTTTTCCGGGCCACAGCAAACAGAACAGGAAGGAGTCTTGTCACTTGCTGTTAGAGAACCTTCCTGTGCAAAATATGTATTTTTAGCCCTTCGCATCACACCCACCCACCCACTCCCTTTTCCTCACACTCAGCCCTCTTGGCTTCATTTGCCACCTCTGTCTCATTTCCAGCTCAGTATTCAATCATCCGACTCATTAAGAGGCTCATAACTCACAGTCCAGGAAGAAAAGAACGTCACGTTGCCGGATCAATGAGGGCTGCCATGTTAACAACACGTCTAAATGGAGAAAGCGGTTAAAGATCCAACCTGGTCGTTGTTCCCTGCGCGTGGATCGCTACCTGTTCATTAGCAGCACGTTTGTTTGGGGATTAATGACGCCTGAATTAAGGAGTCAAACAGACTCCATTGAGAAATCAGCAGTGTGTAACTTAATCCCAGCTGCTCTGCAAAGGCATCGCAGGTTTGATGGAGATCGTTAAAGGAAAAAATCTGCATCGTTAAAGTATGTCTGGATCAAGTACTGATAAAACAGAAATGAAAAAAAAAAACAAGAAAAAGTGTAGAAATTCTGTCCAGATTTCATTCATTTTTTAGATTTTCTCTGCATAGACCCCTTCCACCTCCCCGGGAGATGGGGTCAGTCTGAGAGACGCATTAAAAAGACCTCCTGTGTGGAAAAGGCAAGGCGCGTATTTTGAGCTGTGATTGTCAAATCGTTACTCGACGAAGTTTCAAACACCTCTTTGAACAGGAGTTGCTACATAATTAATGTTACTCGTCTATTTAAAGACTCTGATCCATCTCTGACCTTGTGTTGCAGAGACTGGCAATCATTTTTTCCTTCAACATTCGGCCACGTTGCTTGAAGTCATGCAGCATTATAGTAAACACTTCAGGGCCTGATCTTTGGCAGCAGAGGAGCAGGAACGTTAGCTTAACAAGCGGGCAGAAACTCAAACAGCCCACTATGACCGTGTCCGCATGGATAACGCCCCAATAAACGAGGTTCAGATCATCTCTCTGCTTTTATGGTAAGTTATCACTTTCACTAACTGGGATTAATTCTCATAAAGAGCAACTCAAACGTCTAAAACATGATTCGATCTCATTCATTGAGATGCCAGGAAATGTGTCCTGAGGTTTCTCCAGCTGAATGGAGATTTGTGAAGCACAGTGCTCCCCCTCCCCAACCTGTTGCTGTGCACTCCTGAGCCAGTGGCTGAAAGAAGGCCCCTGTCCTTGTTTCCCTGGTTACAGGAAAATAAATTTGGCTGTTTGGGAACATTCCTGGTTGTGGAAAAACATTGATAATCATGGTGTGGAAGCTAAAGGGGCATTGTCACTCTTACGTTGTGTCATCTGCAAGATACCTGAACAGATAGCGTGATTAATTAACCAGCTAAAATCAGCTGGTTATTCTTATGCATAGCAACAACAACTATATGTACATGTTGCTAAGTGCTGCTAAATGTAGCACACATCTCCTAGATTGTTCTTTGACATGTTTCATTATTTTAGAAGCAGTAGAAACATTTGTTCTTTTCTATTTTGAATAGATTTAATTGTTTTATTTATACCGATCTAAATGTTGAGTTAATACTACAATTTTATAAAAACTACAATATTTTCACTCAAAAGGATCAAACTTCGAACAATATACTGGATGGATAGCTTGCTAAATGCATTATAAGCATTTCTACGTCATGCTTACAATGCATTTCTATAAGTATTTATATCTGGAATTGCCAGCACTGCAACACGATCTGCAACATTGTCCTTCTTATGGATCAGACTAGCAATTGTGAGAAAAAAAAGAAAGACAATCCTATCTATTGAGCTGAATTGATGAGTTTTAAAATGAATATCAGCTCTAAAATTAAAAACAGTGCAATTATGGTGAAAACTTCCGCTTCATTTTACATTTATGCTGAATTTTTGGAAGAATTTATCCTCCTCTGCAAGCTAAATTTCAGCCTGATTAAATGCCCCTTGGTTTACCGCATTCATTAGTCTGCATTTTACCATCGGCTCATTTCTGCTCTTTAGCGTGGCTGTGCCATTAGGTTTAACTATATTATTGAACTGTGCTGGAAATATTCCATTATGTTTTTCCTCTTTGACAATACGCTGGAGTTATATAGTGATGGGAATCAAGAATGGCCTGAAGTGTATAAAAACAAACGAAGAGTAAAGGATTTTGATTGATTGTATTCTTTGGTCAATGTAAAAAATAAATAAATAAATAAATAAATTAAAAAAAAGTTTTTAGCCGTTTAGAGCATGAAAGTTGGTGTCTTTACCTGATGATCCAAAATGCTTTTTTAGTTTATTCATTCATCACAGAGCCTGTGAATTGAGGATTTTAAACCAGTTTTGTAAACTTTAATCATTTTTTACGAGCTTCAAAGAAGAGGCCTGCTCTTTTTTCCTCCAATATTTTATTCTATAGGGTGAGACGGTAAAAATGTCACATTAAGACAGAGTTTGCTCGTCACACTTTGTTGAAAAATTGTCTCCGTGAAATTGTTTCTTCCCAAACACAGATTGCGTCTCATTCATATTTCAGTGGCGCTAAATTTTTGATTGTGCCACAATAACGCTTGACTCCAACCTAAAGGAAAGGAGCGTAAATGAAACATCTACAACACCCTGATTTCCTTGTGAGGCTCTTAGGCTGCAGTCCAAGGCGCTCCGTCTTTCAAAGGAGCGGTGAAGGGCAAAGTCTGGGAGAGTCACACCAACTTAGTTCTTTCTACAAGAGGATAAATTACAGCCAGCCTGCTTATCAAAAGAGATAAAGTGCTAACGAGCAAAACTTTAGTAATTTTATGCTTTCACTTTTGCAAAAGCGTAAATCAGCGGTGAGATTTTTAATGAAACAAATCCTAAAAAACCCAGAGTTTTCTTTTGTAGTCGCTTTCTGCTGACTCCAAATTTAAACTCAGAAAACTTTGAAGCGAGCTAAAAAAAAAGTGAACCAAAAAATTTTACTCTGGAAAAAGTAAGACATTTCATCTCATTCGTGCTAGATTGTTTTAACCCTTTCATGCATAGTGGTCACTACAGTGGACAGCTGTCTAAAAGCCATTTCCTTGTGCTTCCTGTGGATTTTTATGTTATAAATGCACACAGACCACTGAAGTGGACACTAATGCATCATAAAATACACTATCAACTACTGGCCATCAGCTGCAAATGCAAGAAATTATTTTTGCTAAATTCAATATGGCCGACAGACAAAAAAAGCATGCCAACCGACCAGGTCCCTCCTTCAAGACGACTCTTGCAGGTAAAAAAAAATAAATATTGTGACATCAGATAACTCCTAAAGATCAATACTACTGATGTGTTTCTCAAATAACTTTGTATTTGGAGAAAATTACAATTGGTCACCTAAAAAAATTTAAATAAAATCCTGCCTTTCCTACTTTTTTATGCCTTAAAAAAATAAATAAAAAAAATTGGAAAGAAATCCTGACACAAAGGATCATAATTCATTCATGAAAGGGTTAAAAACACTCTTTATTGTATGTTTCATGTAACGTAAAGTCCATCCAAATGCTCGTAATACCAGCCTACATTGAATACTAGTCATGAATTTGGTTTTAAGCCCTGAACAGAGCAGCTCTGATGGCATGTACAAATTCTGCTTCTCTGGCCGAGGCTGTGTGAGCTAATTGCACAGAAACTCCTCGTCCCAGTGAGACACAGGCAGCCATGACCAGAGGGCACTTAGCTGCACTTCTTACCACACATCAAATATTTCCGATTGACTTCACTGTAAGCACTTTGCCTTGTTGTTAGCAGAGGATGACTGTGCGCCCAGGCCGTGGCTCAGAGCGGCGTTGGGATGCAACAGTCCAGTGGTTTCTCTTAAGTCTTTAGCGTTCGAGCTACTCGCCAGCGGAAATTAAGAAAACCTGTTTGGGGACATGTTGGATGCAGAGTTATCAGGCTTTCGGAGGGACTTTCTGAAGCTGTGCAGTCGGTGTGTTAGCGAGTGACATAAGGTGAAACTATGAGAGGCCAGAGCTCATCATTTCCTCCGTTTCTCTTCACCTTCCTCTCGCTCCCTCTGGTCGCTCTAACAATCTTGCTCGGAATTATGCAGGGCATATTACGTTGTTTTCGCGATTTGTTGCCGGGTAACGGCATCTCGTTCGCCGCGCTCAGGTAGCCATAAATTTAGGGCACGCAGTTTCCCAGCTGCCAGACTGATTACAGAGCCATATATCGCCATGTGGGCCAGCGTCGAGTCGCAAGGAGAGCCTGGCTCATTGACAGAGAGATTAAGGAGTCTGTTGTTTTTCCTCATCATCATCTCCTGCACGGTTCACATTTCTTCTGCTGGGTCGCCTCTTCCCAGAATTCACATACACGGGAATTATTGTGGGAAGTCTAAATAGATGTTGAATAATTCAGCTTTATTCATCTTGATGACATCTTTAAGGCTCTGATGAATTCCTAGTAAGTTTGTTTCCCCCCAGCTTTCTCAGCTCTCTAATATAAAACTGCAGCAATTACACATTTCTAATGAAGCTTTCTAAACGTGTGGGGGGCGGAATTAGCATTATTGATTTGACATGGGGCTTCCATCAGCTTTTGGAAACCAAAGAACAGAAGCAGCATCCCATCAGAGCCGAGTGGCAGCTAATCTGAGGAGAAGATCTGTCCATCTGTGAGCAGCGGAGATGAAGATTAAACTGTTTGCGTTGAGCGTCTGCGTGACTTTCCAAGAACCTCGAGGTCTTAAAGTGTCTGGCAAGAGTGTGTGTACTTTCAGTACTCTCCCCACATTATGTCGCGTTGCTTCACAGCCACAGTGTAGACTGAATGGAGAGCATTTTGCAGAGATCAACTTTCAAATTTCGCCTCAGATTCTCAATTACATTTACATTGGGGCTAACAGATGCATAAGCTCTGAGGTCAATAATTTAATTGTGCTTAGGGTCTTTAAAAACTGGGAAAAGATGAAGCAGTACGAAAACTTTTGCAAGGTACTTCTTCTGCTGCAGCTCCAGCTGCTATAAAAGCTCAATTTTAGCTGAAACTTGTTGAGGAAATGTCAGACTAAGCTGAGAATAGATGTCATGATGGTCAGTAAGTGGAGCACAGCTTCCTACTCCTGTGGCGTATAAATCACTTTCTTTGTTGATGGAAGTGTTGCGTTACCAATGTGGACAATTTGCCTCCAAGCATCTGTGTTCAATCTGTAGGCCTGTTTCATGTTTGAATGATTACACCTCTGCACAAACGACCCAACGCACAGCCTGGCTGTTATTTCATTTACCTACATGTGGCATTGGGTTTGGCTCATATATTCATAGCTCACATCAGACAGATGCCCATACTAAACAATGAAAACGACATCAAGGGCAAAGAAATATGTTTCAAATACATGAACATGTAGAGCACTGTATGAAAGCAAAGGTTGCTTTATCTGGAGATATAATATTGGACACAGCAGAACTGCAGTTGCTCTGAATATAATAAGATTTTCACACTCTCTTTCATCACTTTCATACTTAGTTTACACTAATTATTATTTTTTAGTATCCTAAATTATTGGACCATCCAACTATATGAATTCAAAAGTATATAAGTGATTTGCCATCTTCACTCGATCACATCGGCGACAGCAGCAACATCCTCGCCTCTTAGATGGAACAACTCCGGAGCATAATACAAGCTCTGTGCTAAAAACAGAAATCACTGAACATGGCAGGGCCTTAAGTAGCTGAAAAGATAAATGTTTCTCTGAAGAGACTTTAGAAAGGAGAGAGTGAATAAAATGTGTGTTCATCAGACGAGCAGAAAGCTGCTGTTTGTTGAGCGTGAGTGAAAAAGCATGTCTTTTTTCCTCAAAACTTTAAACGTTTAACAACTTAGCTCCAAATCCTTTTACAGTAATCTAAACGATGTCGAACATGCCGTTGTGTCAGGGGGTGAAAACTCTAAATTGGAAATACTTTTTGTAGCAAAATCATAGGTTTATTGAAAACCCTGCCATCAGTGTTGGTTAGGTTTCTTCTGTAAAAGACTGGAGCGTAGAGCGGGGTGATCTCTGACCTCTTTCTTCTTTGTTTGCTTCTCTTCAGTTTACTTCGCAGGTTTTCTGTAGGATTTGGCTCTAGGGACAGAGACGGCCGTGAAAGAAAGATCATTTTAGGTTTGGCAAATATGTTGAATTGATTTATTTAGTGTTTTAGATCATCAACCTGCTGAAAGACCCGACGACAACACAACGTTTGGCTAGGAGGTAGAGGAAACCGGATTCTTATTTAAAATGACTCTTGTCACTTTCAATGAATTTGGATGAGTCAGAAACCCTCAGCATCATAGGTCCTCCACCATACTTTATTACCAGGCATGAGGGGTTTTCACATATTCATCCTTTGTTTCGAATCAATCCCACTTGAAGTGTTTGTTGCTCTAAAACTTACCTGACCACATCACATACCTCCAGATAAAGCTTAAGTTGTTTATCTCCAGATATTTCATAAATAATAAATGTTTCTTCTCTACTGTCACGACTCAGTCATCATTTGACATGTAAATGGAATCAGATGGACGCTGACGAGCCTTAAATCTTTGCTAAGTTTAAACTTTTTGTCCAGCCTTTTCTTGCAACAACTCCACTTGTTTTGCTAACAACTGCTCTGACTCTAAACGTGGTCAACTCTCCTTGCAGCCACTTCCTCATTCATGATGATCAACCAACGTCTGTGTTCCTTGAAAGGCAAATTCTCCTGTCTTTCCCATTTTGAACAGCGAAATGGGCCTCCATGCCACGCCGTCTTTACATTTCACTCTCTAGATTTCAGCTTATACTTTGTAAACAGTGAATCTTGTAATCATAAAGAGATTTAGGCTTAATGCTGTAAATGGTGCAACATCGGCTACGAGACCGAAAGCAATAATAATTATAATCCGTTGCTTTATCCTACAGAGAGACGTGATGAGATTTACCAGCTCATATTTAATATAAGGCGGGCTGAACTTTAGTCACAGACACAGATTCAAATTAACACCTACGCACATTTTACACTAACTAATCAAACATGTGCTTTATGAGTTTGGACTGCAAGAGGGAGAAGGAAAGTGCAAGCAGTGAACCGCAAATGGAAAGTTCTAGATGAACGTCATACTGTGTGGTCAAATCACAGAATACTTTACATAAAGCACAGAACAAACAAAGTCTTGCAAGATTATTTTTGTTTTACTTTCCCGGTACACTCACCTGCTTACAGTATGAAATAAGAGTAGTTCATAACAGAGTTATAAAGACAGGATGTCTCTGTCTGTTCCAGATTGGCTCATATAGCTTCTTGGGAAAAAAAAGAAGTAGGTGACTGATGCCTTCTGAGACTTTTCGCTGCCAGTTTCCGCAGAGAGAGGTGATCTAGCACGCTACATTAGCTTATCACACAAGCCAGCTGAGGCGACGCGCTGAGTGCACATCCCCACCACACAGTATCTCCTTTTTGACAGACCTATAAAATCCATGCCTCGCTCTTCAGCAACGTTTCTTATCTGTCCCTCTCCGTCGCTCACCGACGCAGCGAGCAATGCGGCGCTCCTGGCTGACACTGACATTAAGAAGGTGAGAGGTCAATAGTAAGAGGACAGAGACACAACTACTTTGCTGCATTGCTTCATTCATTATTCAGACGGGCTTGTCAGCGAAAGAACATCCACTCAAGAAGACGCAGAGCGGCTCGGGGCTTCGTGGTCACCACCAGAGGAAAGCAGAACTTTCCGGAGAGGTCGACATCAGAAACTTAAAGCTGTCGCTCGCTTCCTCTTGAGCCTCTTCTCAGAGTGCGACGCTTTTCGCCGCTCACCAAGCAGGTGGTGATTGAAAAGGTCGGCTCCCCAGCTGCATGGCTGAATAATGGATTGGAATGTTGTTGACAGGGAGTATACTTGCTGGATGCAGTCCATCTCCAAGCCCTCACAGTCGTGTCTACATGACACAAGTGCTGCCAGGGCTGTACTCTCCTTGTCAAGCCCTGGCAGCACCAGAATGGAGGAAAAAGTCACCTCCTGCAAACATAAGCAAACACTCTCATGGAAGAAAAAACAAACAAAAAAAAAACACAACACAATGACACCATGCGCAAGAAAGCTCGGATATTTAGTTCTAAAGTTTAATTACTTTGAAATGGCACTTTATTTTTTCAATAGCTTGTTGGATTTTTATTTTATTTTTTTTTTACGCTTAGTAAGCTTTACCTTTTCCTCTCAGTGTCATGGTTGCTTTCTAGTTGAACCAGGTAGTTTGAGTTTCCAAGAATCAAATAAGAAAAATCAACTAAAATTCAAGGATTTCTGTACAGGTAAAAGGTGCTCATATATTTGCAGTTCATTCTGATTTTTATTCGGTGTAGGACGGCTGCATGGTGGGGCAGTGGCTAGTAAGAAGGTGTCGGGTTTGAATCCCAGCCTGGGCTTTTCTGATTTTCTCGCCGTGCATCCAGGAGGATAAGCAGGTACAGACAACGGATGGATGTAAGATCATTATTGACCATCGAACCTGCAGCAGATAAGCTGGAACTTTGTTCATTTAGTCATTCCCGAAGAATCAGCCTTTTTTATTCCGTGTCACTGCAGGAAAAAAAAGTGATGTGATGATAATATAACTGAGGAAGTTCAGAGCCGTGACTCTTTGTTCCGCTTCTCTGATTTTCCTTAACATTATCCTTCCGTCTCCTCTCGAGTCATTGCTTCTCATGCGTGCGATCCTCTTTTTTATTTGATGTGGTTGAGAGGGAAATTGTGTCTGGAGGTGGTTGAGTCTAAATTTTCTTCCGATCTCTAAACAGAAAGCTGTTTTCCAGCACCAGTCCACAGTTTGTTCACGAGGAGAATTAAGAATAAACAGAAAAACACAGCAGTTGCCATGCTACTGTAATGGTTCGCTAATGAGCAGAGAGCAGAAATGGCTGCCTCCACGCCTCATCGTATGGAAGAAGGGGCAGGTCATATGATATCCAGATGAAGATGAGGTTCAGCAAGCACATTCAAATGAGTTTCTTCCCTCTCCATTAGCTTATCACCATGCACTTCACTCGTTACAGGATGTGCCTTGTTAAAAAGAACGACGTCTAACGTGCTCATGTCAGACTCGTATGGATATTTGTGCAGTGGGGCACACCACTTACATTTAACCCTTTACTTTCAAGCACTCTCTGCTGTCCTGCCCACCTTATCTGGTGAATCTTTATTTTGTGATTTAGTCAAAATTACGTCTGAGTTTAGAGCTTTTTTGAAAATAACGAGACAACAACCATCCAAACAGCTGTTGTGTAATTTTACTCATCATTTTACTGATCCATCTTCATTCAGGAAACGGTTGAACTTGAATTTCTGGAGGGGGAACAAAGGAGATATTAGATGCAAGAAATCACAAAAAAAATAAAAGCATGACTAAATGTGATGTTTGACAGTGAATATACAGCTCTGCAAAAAAATTAAGAGACCACTCGAAATGATCAATTTCTCTGATTGTACTTTTTATATGTAAATGTTTGAGTAAAAGCAACATTGTTATTTTATTCTATGAACTATTGGCAACATGTCTCTGAAATTCCAAGCAAAAATATAGTATTTATTTGCAGAAAATGGGAAATAATCAAAATAAAAAAAAGATGCAGTAATTTCAGACTTCAAATAATGCAAAGGAAACAAGTTCATATTCATTTAGAAACAATAATACAAATATTTTAACTCAGGAAGAGTTCAGAAATCAACATTTGGTGGAAAAACCAGGAGGTTTTCAATGGGGTTCAGTGCAGTGGGCTCTTTAATTTTTCTTTTATTTACAAGAACTGTTTGCAGAGATTGAAGGAGCAGCACATTTCTTTGAATTAAAATGTGGTTATTTGTTGAACAGTAATTACTTGAATCTCGTACAGAACCCAACACCTTACAGATCGAAACAAAAGGTTCAATTAGCAAAAGCACACCTCTTGGTTTCTCGGTGCAGGCCGTCACCTCTGCCTCGCTCAACTGGCAAAATTAAGGAAAGTGTTGGGTTACAGAGCCGGTGTAGATCTTATCACCTTACATCATTTTAGACAGGTGCCAGTGACACACTTAGGCACAAAAAGCACAGTAAACAGAGCTTCATTTTCATTATGCTATCACATTAATTGCTTTGCAGAGTCACTCAGTAGATTCTTGTCTCCAGCAAACAGAAGGAGAACGAAGCACAAACATTCATTTTCCAACTCATTCTCTGAGGATTCGCTAATGCATCAGCCTCAAAGCTTCAGAACAGTCTGAGTGATCAGTCTGAAATGAATGATCATGCATTTGAGATCCTCTCGAGTGTGTGAGCTCGTCACACCGCACAGTGTGTTTTCAGTGATCTTAAAGCAAAGTCTGAGTCTGTGAGATTTGTGGGGATAATTCGGCTCTTTAGTCTGGTTGAATGGAGTGGGAGCGAGGTGAGAGGTTCTCCCAGCGGTCCCACCTCTAATGATGACTTCAGTGTAGCCTTAGCCGATTTACTCACCTCACTGCTTACCTAGGTGGACTTCAAAGTAGCAGCTGCCGCATGAAGAAAAAGACAAAAACAGTCAGGAGGAGGTCAATTCGATCCCTGGATTGATGCATCTTCCCACCGTCTCCAGTTTGTTTGGGTAAAGAATACTTCATTTAAACTCTGCCGGTCGATAGACACGGACGGTCTTTGTGTGAGGAGCAGGAGAATCTGTGGATGTTTGCACAGGCATCAGTGGCGGGGCTGTTTCAGCAGAGAAGGCCTGCTATTTGCATACTGACATTTAGCTGGACAATGCAGAGGAGAAGCAGCTGTTAATATTATCTGGGGTGTTGCTCAAGCTAATGAGGTACAGCATGCATGGAGTGATGAAACCACCTCAGTGTGACATCCAGCACAACCCCAGCGTATTCCCCCCTTTTGCACAGTAATGGCGCTCCACTCCCAAGTGACTTCCATAAATAAATACGCTGTGATAAATGTGCACACACACGCATGCACCTAATCTGCTTGTCTTGTCTATCTCTTTCTTTTTCCAGCATGTCATCTTTCCACACACAGATAAATGCTTAAATAGACACACCGATGCTGTCATTCGGGTGATTGCTCGTGACAGATTAGAACCTTTTCAGTGGACTATATCAACCTGTAAGGCAGTCATCTAATTTCTTATTAGCAGACTGTCGGGTTCGTGTGTGTGTTTTGTTTCTAAATCAGTACAAGGTGCAGCCGAGGTTCTCTGTCAGGCGGAGGGAGAGACATAGATGGAGTGGGAGAGGGCGAAAGAGAAAGACGGATCCGGTGTTAGATAGACTGCCACTCAAATGATTGGTGTGATAGCGCTGGGTGTGTAGAGGATGGAAAGTGGTCAGGAGGTGGAAACACTCAGCACTCTGTTCGCCACAATGGAGACGGATGCTCAGTTAGAAACGCACTGCACCTGTTCGGTGAATGCAACCAAAGAAAGACACAAGAAATGTCTTGTTTTTTTTATTATTAGTTTGAATTTTTCAACACACAAAAAATAGTTTTAACAGTTAACAGGTAAAGAGAATGAATGCCGTCCTTAAATTCCTCACTCACTCCGGGTTTATTTTGTTTCCTATCATTCCCCAAAATTTGGGTCTGGGTGTGAGATTTTCTGAGGACGAGGGACATGAATCAGTGGGATGAGCTTATATTTTATTTTCAAAGAGCAACAACCAAGCAGGAAGCTATAAACAATTCATAAAGAGTCCAGGTTGATGTTGGTTTGAGTGTATTTTGTGGCTGGGTGTTCAAACTCCACTGGTGCTCGATATTAATGGCAAACACTTGAGTTTTCACAAGAAAATGAGAAAGTGCATTATCTTAGTTTTATTCCAGTGATGTCTAGCCCGTCTCTTTAAATATACAGGTGATTATTTGTGGCATAATGGCTGCTGTAATTAGTGTCTTAGTTTAGTTTAATCTGCATGTTGATGGCTCTTAAGCATCTGTTGCCTTGAAGCATTTATTTTAAACAAAAAAAAAAAAAAATCTCGCTGCAGTACTAAAAACCTGGAATTGAGATGATGCTATGAACCTACGGAGGCACCCACTGATCTGTAAGGTAAGAATTAAATAAGAGCAATAAAAAAACTGTAAAAAAAATAACTAGCCAAATTCTATTAGGTTAATGTTAAATTTAGGCTTCAGCAAGGTTAAGTGTTAGCAAAACACTTGATAGGTGAGAAAGAAATGTTTTTCTGGGTCAGCATAAGTTGTTTTTTTTTTTGTTGTTGTTGTTCTATTTAAAACGCAACAGAAAGATAAAGTTTCTTGTCTGGAAGTGTGTTTGCTGCCATTCAAGTGCGTATTTTGTCCTGCAGCTCTTAAGGTTCAGCTGTCATTCAGGGAGGCAAACAGGAAGACGTGCTGCAGCAACAGCGGCAGCGGCACTGTCTGTCACACTGCAGTGATGAGAGAGAAAAAGTGCATTTAAAATATGCACCATTCACATAATTGTTTCATACTTTGATGACTGAATAAAAAAGTGTTCATTTGCTGTAATTACATTTAAAGAGTAGCTTTAAAGCCAAGCAGTATGACTCTCAGAGGTGCAACATGACTGTTTATCAATGTGACATCAGAGCAAAAAAAAAAAAAAAGTCTTTAACTTTTTTTCCTGAAGCTCCAAAGAGTCCTTGTGCGTCTTCAGCTCAATGACGAGTGACATGCAGTCGTGTCACATGGAAAGCATCCACTAGAGATCCCTTCAGCCGCCTGAGTTTAAATGCTCCAAATGTAATTGAAACAAGGACCCAATGAACCTGAGAATAGGTGCAAGAGTAGCAGTAGGTTTCAGCCACTATCTCTGTAATATCAAGTCCCAGGAGTCCGTGTTTTATTCAGCCTGCTGCCACAGTATGAGTTTGCTTGCTGCTCTAATTTTTCTTGCTCTTTCGTGTTTCTTCCAGACACTAGTCAGAGGGACGCCACCTTTCCTCGATCTGCTGTGAAATGTGGGTCAGAGAGACATTCGGGCTGCACATCGGTCTGAAGTGGGCTGATAAGATCCCCACTATGCAATATATACTGCTCAAAAAAATAAAGGGAACATTTCACTTTAATTTTGTGTGTGGCTCCAAATCCAGGCCTCCATTGGTTAATAAATTTGATTTCCATTGATGATTTTTGTGTGATTTTGTTGTCAGCACATTCAGTTTTGTACTGAACAAATATTCAATGAGAATATTTCATTCATTCAGATCTAGGATGTGTTATTTGAGTGTTCCCTTTATTTTTTTGAGCAGTGTATTTTTATGAACAGATGCAATATCGATAGCGCAACAGTAGGTGTTGATAATATTACCATTAATGGCAATAAAACACACACAAAAAGAGCAAAGATTGAGAGCATGCCTGCTATTTCTGTTCTAAACAATTATAGTTTATTTTCATTTTAGTTTGCCATTTCCTCTAAAACTTTCATCCCTTTTGGCACTTGACTGAAGTTTAACATTCGTCAAACGTTTTGTCAAAAAAAAACAGCTTTACAAAGGGCTCGTTTTTAACATTTTATTTATTTTATGAAGAGTGTTAAGAAAATTCTTTGATTTGACTCTTTTTTTATTGAAACTGAAAATACAAATAGCAAAAACAACAAAAACTGATCTTGCTGTTTCTTCTGATTCAAAGTCTACATATCACAATGAGTAAGACGTTCAGTGGCAGCAGCTAGTGCTGATAGGTTTTAGGCTCTGTGAACTGATGTCTGTGAATTAAATTTAATGCATGAATGGCTCGACTCCATTGTTGTTTTATTAAGACAGTTGGTGTTTCAGTGGCTCAGACTGGAAGTGATTGGGAAGTCTTATGATCCCATTACGCTGAAACTAGCATAGGATCATAAAAATCTATTAAACTGCCAAAACAATATTGGTTAATTTACAAAAGTCCACCTACAAAACACCTATGGTTAATTAGTTAGTTATAACTGCTTCACAGCAAGAAGGCTGATTACAGAATTGGGTTTTCTCCTGTTCACGGTCTTAGATCTTGAATATTGTGATGTGTTCACCTGTGGAAATGATCAATGCTGCAATAATATCCACAGTCCTTTACCTGCTCCATATGCTATCACACTGAGTAACACAAAGTACAATTGAAAGGTGGAAGAAAATGAGACTTTTTCCTTTTTAATATTCTATACTTTACAAATAAAAATCTTTAAAGTGTTGCATACATTTGTTTGTCACCCGCATTTTGATATTCTGGTGAAATGCATTGCCTCAATTAATTACTCTACCAGTGTGTAAATTTATGTCAGTGTTTTAAATAGAGCTGTTTAGTGAAGGCCTCAGATCTATATTAGAAAATATCAGAAACAGTGAGATTGAACTCTCTTCACATTGTTCTCAACACATTTTCCCTATGTTAAAACATGGTGGTGGCAGTCCAGTGCTGTGGGAATGCTCTTCCTTAACAAGGACAGGGAAAGTGTCACAGGTGATTGGGAAGTGGGGGAAGCAAACTAAACAAAGTCCTGTTCACCGTAAACATTACATTGATAGAGCAACAACAGAGCCGATAGACGCGTTAGAACGGCCCAGTCAAAGCCCAGACCTGAATCCAACAGAGCAACTAAGGCAAAACTTGAAAAAAATATATTCACTGGACTGGTCATAAATGAGATATCTGTGGATATGAACAAACTCTCAACAATGTATAAAATTCCTCTGCTTTTATTTTCATTTATTTGGGATTCAAGCTTCATTCTATCAGGTGATGCTTCAAATTTGGACATGTTGGCATTTTATTTCCCTTTTGCCCTTTTTATTATTAACACAATAATAATAAACAGCAGATAATTAAAGTCTGCTTGATGCTTCATAACTGGGAGCTGTGCAGCAGTGCGGCTCAGCGGCTCTGCTATGTCACATAAAATCCCGATTAAATACATCAAAGTTTGTTCTTGTAACATAAAGTAGTTCAATGGGGGAAATACTTTTACAAGGGAGTTTACATGCTAATGTGCAATCATAAAGACCCGAGGCATTGTAAGTAACAAATAGGCTGGTGCTCCGAGACGTTTATTTATTTCCAACACTTTGATTGAGCCACATTGTTTTTAGTCCCAGTCGTCCACAGCTAGTCTTTACTGCAGCCAGGAATATTTAAAACTTGCCTGAGGTTTCATGGCTGACAACTGTTCCCCAGTGAGTTAACACCGAAACAGGCACTTCGTAACAGCAATTAATTCTGTTTCAATATAATGAAAGACCCACAATTTACTCTGAGATTTAAGTGGAGGCTCACACTCTGTATAGCCTTTAAAATGACACTGGTGCTGTTCTGGGAAAACTTTGTAGCGAACGTTGCAGAACCATTGCAAACTGGACTTTGTGTGCTTAAAGCCATGCATTGATATACAAAGTGAATGTGGACAGAGCCTGAGAACCAGGTGAGTGCAGCAGCTGGGCAGAAAGAGTTTGAGGTTATTCAAAGTGTGGACTGAGGGCTAATCAGTGCCAAGAGTTCTGGGAGGTTCTGATTGCCCTGAATTATTTTGTTTTGCTCAGACCATTAGAACATGTGTCAGCCCATCTCCATCCACTCTATTTTTAAATGCTCGTTTTGCTCAGCACATTGCACACTGGATATGGAAATGAAGATGATCTGGTTTGTTACATGGATGCCTTTTGTGCGCTGCCAAAAAAACAATAAGCTACTTTGTGTTATAAGTCAGGCCAGAACAGACGCCGTTCTGTTTTGTTTTTCTATAAACCAAGGAGGTGATGAAAACAGCGCATCTAAATCATTTTTTTTTTTTTTTTACAATGGCGTTATGCAACTCTGTTCCTCATGAGGTCAGTTCTGTGGGTTTTAAGCCAAGCACTTCTTTGATAAAAAAAAAAGAGGACTGCTTATTAGAGACTGTTAATCAAGCTTCTCCCTAGTTTAAAATAAGTATTAGTCAGAAATCCCCAGCGTTTTCCCATGGCAACCCTGCTTCATTGAATAATGCCAACAACTCTGCTGCCAAATCTGTGAGGATTTGCTTTCTAATCTCAGTGGGATATTTTACTTTCTATGTGTAATACCTAAAAGTGATTGAGGAGATATTTGGAAATCCTACTGTGGTACAAAAGGAAGCAGCAGACCCATCCAATTTTGTCACAAAGAAGAGTGTGATTTATGGATATTAATGATTATATTTAAAATGATAAAATGGTCATGAAGGACTTTTTAAAAGTTTGCAAGATAAAAGCGGATGATTTGATTTTAAAATGCACGAGTTAAAACATTTAGCAGCTGAGGTCTGGGAACAGAGATGACAAAAACAAAATAATGTGCCAAATGGCTGCAAGCTATAAAACACACCTAGCTGTCAGCTAATTAGAAAACTATCAGTTTACCTGCTTCTTGTAAAAATCATAATTATGACTCAAAATTTTAGCGAACACAAAGAAAAAATTCTAAAGAAATTCTTAAATTGTTTTTATTTGTAATTTGAAATTGAACTAAAAGATTAATTTTGACAAAAGGCTTTCATGAAGAATTAAACCCTTTAAATCCCCCAAAGCTCACATTTTGCTGAAGTACCTTTTAGCAAATGTATAAAAATTTACTTAAGTCCTGAATATTTTTCCATCTATTGAAAGTCATCAAAGAACATTTTCTGAAAGCTTTATGACAGTATTAATTTACTTACTTTAGTTTTAGAAATTATGCATGTTTTTCTGTTTTGAGTCCCAGCTTTTCCTTGTGTTTATGTAAGTGGGCAGACATAAAGGTCGGGATTTTAATCCTGTGTAGTTTTCCTAGATGTTTACTGACACATGTTGGATGGCATCATTTATACTGACATACAGTTCTATTACAAATTGGTTTTTTTGTTGTTGTTTTTTTAGTAACAAATCAGTCTTTCAGAGATAAGCCCTTCTTACTCTTTCACAACACCGTTGTTACAAAGGGTACCACAACTGCAGTGGGTACACAGCTTCATTCAAACGTTTAAAGCAGAGGGAAGAATGGGCTCGCACCCTGCGGCTTTCCTTTAGTACATTACAGTAGCTTGTAGGCACCAGCTGCAGCAGCAGGAGAAAAAGCAGATTAGTAGTGGGAAGGATAACAGCTGCAAATTAAAACTGCTCCCTGATTGATTTCTTTCATAAAGTGAAGCACTGTAGCTGCCCATTGGACAAGCAATAAAGTGCTGCTTACTCAGTCTGCAGTGAGGCTTGATCAGAGGCACATCGGTCGCTAAGGCAGGAAAATTGAGGCGATAAATGATGAGATTAATGAGAATCAGTTTAAATAGGTGGCAATGGCCGTTACTTCCTTCTCAGAAGCACAGGCTTGACCACAGCAGGGGTCAGGAAAGGCAGAAGTTGCCTTTCTCCACGTGTTGTAATGCAGGGTCGGCGTGTCCATGTATGGCAGTGATTGGCTGAGCCAGCATGCTTGACTGTCGGCCAGTTTACAGCAGGCTGGATGGATATAGGCAGCGTGAGGAGCGTCATCCACCAGTCTGACATCTGTTTAGGCTTTTAGTCGGTGCGAGTTGCTCCACGCTTCAGGCTTTTGTCTGGGAAACTAAAGTCAACACTTGTATTTATGAGATATTATTTTTTTGTTTTGTTTTGTTTTGTTTTTTTTATTTTGACTATCTGTCATGGTTAAACAACAGCTACTCTTATCCTACAGGCTCGCGGTTTCTCTTACTGACGAACATCCCGGCTTTAACTAACGTCCCCGACGCCGCAACTCTCATAGACACATCCTTCTATTATTAAGGGTTTTGTTCCTATTGCAAATCATTTTCTCTGTCATTTCCACTCTACGCAGCAGGGATAGTTGGGGAGGACAGCAGCAGAATGGAAATCGGCATTGGTCTGGAGCCAGCGCGAGTGTTTCTCATTGTAATGTTAGTGCTACCAAAGACAGCTCTGAGTGAAAGCAGCGAGCCGACGTTTCGTCACTAACAGTCACAAACAAAACGATTATTGCTTTATGTTCTGTGATTTATTCTAACATACAGACTATGATCATAATCAAAAGCATAATAACTTGTCTGTGCTTTAATGAACGCGCACGCATCTTATTTATTTGTTAAGAGCAAAATACTTTGTGAAAACTTGAGTTTTTTTTATCTATTTGGGGTTTTTTGTGTTATTTTTTCAGTGATAAATTATTCTTGTCAGTTATGCAATAACAGTGAAGCCCTGCTGTAATTGAAGCTTGCATCTAGCTTAAATAAACTTTAACCATTTGTTTGTGTCTGCTGGAAATAATCTCTGTTCTCCATTTTCTTTCCTCAAATGTTACCATATAAATAACATATAAAGCCTCTAAATCACAGAGATGCTCTGACAGAAATGGTTTTGGATTTCATTTTCACAGAGGAAAGTTTTGTGTGAAGAGATTATGATACACATCAAGAAATTTGGGTTTTGTATAATTTTTTTAATTATACTGGAAGCAAAGTATTTTTATTTTTATTTTTTTTGTAATTGTTGGAGGCATTCAGATATGGAGTGTTAATGCAGTATAGTAGCAGAAAGTGAAAATTAAAAGCTACACCATAAACGATGCTCGACCCAGTAAATGATTTACAGTATCCATTGTTCTGTAAAGTCAAAGGTGTGTCAACATTCCATCTTTTAAAGTGATTTTTTATAATCTGCCTATAATCCCCAGAAAGAAAATGTTGTTGTGGTTAAAATAAACATCGAGATTAGAACTGTGCATCACTAGTTTTGTCCATATTTAATCAAAAGTACCAGTACACAGTGACATAGAACAGCTAAGTACTTTGGTAATCAGTAGAGGCTGGGCAAAAAAAAATCACCTTTCTGCTATTTGAATCCTTTACATTTTTTTGTAGATTAGAGAAACTTGAAAATTAGGGATTAGCGTAGAGGACGCATTGAGGCTGCATTGGGTTTTTTGGTACTGAATAATTACTAAGTAAAGGAAAGCGTGAAACAAATTTCAAATGTAACCACATCTCATGTTCTAGATCAGAAGTCATGCTACAAAGTCAAACATTTTACCTGCAAAATGACACGGTTAACCATTTTTTCTGACTAATTAAACCAGCTATTTCAGCAACGTCTTATGTAGAAATTTTGGACTCTCACTTCCTGCATTGGACACTGATAAGCCGATGTTTCTCTGTAATCAAATCTGTGGGATGTAGGTGGGACTGGATGTGGTGTTCAGAGATGTCTCAGCAGGCAGCCTGTCAAAATCACAGCTGACTAATATTGCTTACACAGATTTCTTCCATAAATCATAAGAGCCGGCTCCTTGAAGTTACCCGAACTCTCTGCTTTGTTGCTGCTCATCTGACAGTCGCTGAGGAGCACTGATGGAGATTTGTATATATCCCCCAGTGGATGAACATGTGTCTCCTGGCACGTATTTTCTCGTGTGTGTTTTTTTTTTTTTGTTTTTTTTTTGTGAATGCCTCTGTTATGCAAATATGGAAAAAGCCTCACGTAACCATGGAAACTGTCAGTACGTTGAGGATGCTGCAGTTTTCCCATCAGGAGATTTGTGTAATCACTGCTGCTTTCTGTCGTGGTGCGTCTGTGTTTACATGTAACTCAGCGAACGAATGCAAGGAGGATTAAGAGAGCGGAGATGACCGTGGTCCCATTATATACAAAGTTTGCTTTGGTAGATATTTTAATTTTTAAGGTCAGGGTCCAGTTTGCCGCACATGCTGCTGTTGTTTGCCCTCTTTGCTGATTGTGCTTCACGATCTCTTTGCATTCTTTGCTCGACTCTCATATTCCACTGTAAGTGCATGCACAGAATCCAAATCACAGCTGAGTGCATGTAAGTATCATGTGCTCTCCTTCTGCATCAATGGACTCACTTCTAATGAGAGTTTTATTTTGGTTTTGTGGACATTTAAGCTCTGAATGAATGTTCATTTTAAAGGTTACATCCCCTTTAACTACTCCCATTGTAAATGTCACATTTTTTCTTTCTCTCTTTCTTTCTTTCCCTTCTTTCATTTGTTATTTGTTTCCGTCTTTCTTTCTTTTCTTAACATTTCACTGAGGTGTTTAAGAAAAATAGGTCACTCCTAAAGTTTCTTTTCTGCCTGTTGCCTTTGGGCTTCTCAGTACCCGTACATCACGGATGAATACATTATACACACCATACTCTGCACTTCAAACATCTCCTTTCCTCTGCCTTCTTTCTGCATTATGTATTTCTGACCTTATTTTACCGCTCGGGGTGAGTGGGTGTCGTAGAGCAGGGCGGCCTGCAGAGTGCAAAGCAGCTGGACAGAAAAGATTTGAGTCTGGGAAACACTGAGAGGAAATTTCGACTCTTTTGCTGCTGGAGACATTCTGCATGAGCAGACGTGTGTGAGCGCGTCCAGTTCGGCTTTCGGTGGCCAGGCAGGAGCTTTTCCTGTCTCCTTGCCCACCCACTCCTACTGAATCATTCAAGAAAAACACCAGGTGTTTCATATACAGAGAATGAAATATAGATGGTTCTAATTGCAGTGGGATTTTTATATGCTGCACACCAGTTATGCTAAAGATCCCTTCATTTTAAAACTGCAGTGAACCTGCGATGCAGGTCCATCATTTTGCGACATTTACTGGCGCGTCAGACGGATGGCAGTTACTTCTAATCCGAAGCTCAGCACATTTTATTTTCAGATTGTGTGAAATCTGTTTCCTCATCACAGATTTTTTTTTATCATGGAACTGACAGTTTGGAAATATAGCACAGCACATGTGCCATCTGGCTTTCCGGCTAGCCGTTTTGATCATCACCTATTACTTAAACAGAAATACCTCGCAGAATCGGAACCACGGTGGACTGAGACGGATAGATGTAAGGTAACAGTCGAAAGGAAAAAAAGGAAATGGTACAGAAGGAAATAGTTTCTGACAGGCATCCAGTGGCGCAGCCCTTTCTATAATTGCTGCCTGGTGAATTTGTTGTCATGACTACACTGAAAGGAAGGCCTTTCACAATGGGACCAGTTAAGATAATTTTAGAATTGATGCATGAGTACTTTTGCGGGTACATACAGAAAGGTGAGACCAGTGAGACTGCATGGAGAAAGAAGTGGAAGCAAAAGGCATCATTTAATGTGGCAACATTAATCAAAGACTCAGGCTTCATTTCTTAAATTACAGGTAATCAAGTCAAGCATATTCTGCTAATATCAAAGACACAATCTGTCATATTTTATTATTCCACCTTTACACTATTGCATATCTGGCGTGTGTTTCAGTAATGTTGGATACAAGTATATGCAGTTTGTATCCAGTATTAACATAATTTGATTTCCAACTAACCTAACCAGGCCACTGCCTTTCTACGCAACTCCACTGATTCTCATCTACCTTTAATGGTCCGTCTAGGATTTCTTCCATTGAGCTGGATTTCTCTGGTTGAATTTCAACACAGCCAATTAGCAAACAGAAGGAGGAGTTGTGAACAATGACAATTTGAATTAACATCCAGCAAGGACTAAATTAACATTGATAGCGGCCTTATTCAGCTCTGTACTTCTGGAGGATGGTAGTTTGCAGCGCAGGCAATTTCTGCTAACCTTTATAGTATTTAACTGACGCATTACGTATGTCACAGCCAAACATTAGCGATTGGGTAAAATTTTAAACTTAACAGAGTCCACGCCTTCTGGAAGCAATCGTTTCTCAATAACGATTGAGAAACGATTGCTTCCAATCGTTTCTGTACGAAGCAAAGCGTAGAACAAGGGGCTGGTTTTTACCAAACACTGACTGCCACTAATTTTTTGTACATGTCAAAAAATGTCAGAATGATTTCTGTAATTTAGAGATGCCACAAACACTGAGCATTTATTTGGACTTTTTGCATGTACAAATTATAACATTATTTCATCTCATTCTATGCTATGCAGACACTCAGTCTGCACTGTTGAAAATGTAATCACTCCAGCTTGCTGAATGCTTAAAATGGCTCCAACAGCATGGCCTGTATGACCCTAGACTTTAAATGTTACATATATTTACGTATACACAGGCAATGTAAAAAAACACAGCAGATCAAAAGTGTGTCATATTTTGCTTTTTTAAACTTTATTTGTACTATGATACGTTATAGCAATAAGGTTTAAAACGGAAGAAAGTCTCATGTTTCTGTCTGAAAAAACAGAAATTGCTTAAATTATTTTTTTATTACCTTTGCCAGACAAAACAGGTTTGAAGAAATACTTATTAAGCATTCACTGAAGTTTCTTCAGGATTTACTTTCAAATGATGCAAACTACAGGTGATTTTACATGGAGTAACTTTACAGCTTTATGTTTAATTTAAAGTCAGCTTTAGATAAAGTAGCTGCAATACTCCTTATCTAACTTACAGAACTTCTTAATTTAATTACACCTGAGTCCTGAGCTTATCTTTCTTTAATTTACTCAGAGGAGCTGAGGATTTGAACGGGCGCCTCCTGTTTCACTGTAAGCTGCCGAGGTAACTCTCTCCGCTCAATGCTGACACCCAATCGTGTCACAGGAAACCGGCGACATCTGCTCTTTGTAGTAAACGCTGACCTCGCTGGGCTGCTACACCACCACAGACAGGAACATTGTTGAATGCTAATTATGTGTCAGCAGACACCGCCGTATGCAGTTTTGTCATTTCAGGCATTCGGTCTGGATGCGGCCGCATGATGGAGCTTCGCACATCATTAAGATAGGGAGAAAAATAATAAAAGGACATGGAAAAAAAACATTACTCTGCAACAAAAAATGGTATAAGGATATTGGTCTGTTGTTGCTTCAGTCAAACCGTGTCTGCAGCAGGAGTTTGCTGTTTCCCCCCATATGAACCTCTGACTGAACTTTACTTATTATGAAGCAAGATGTGTCATAAGTGACACCATATTTTATAAATTATCATTTTCTGTGCTAAAATTTGTCATCGTGCCACATACTGTTTTAGCCTATTCATTATAAATATGTTCAAATACTGATGTTGCAGTCTAAAACCACATGTCTTAACGCTTGCAAATGTGGTTTGCATTACTTTTCTACACATTTGGAGATGCTGTAACATTCACAATTAACATTAAGCCTCAGACAAACAGAAAAAGAAAAAAATCACTACAAAAGTAACGTTGCTCTCATGCTGAAGGAAGAAATGAATACAGATATTTTGTTGTGGTATAGAAATCAGCAAACAAGAGTAAAAGTATTGAGGACAAAGATCCCAATAAGTGTAATTTTAGTAAAAGTGTGTCATGTGTGTAGTGATCCATCACTGCTTTTCAAACTTTTAAAAAATACTGTACACCTCCTATAAGTAGGGGAGGTCTCATAGGAGGCTGCACTTATTCCATTAGTGGAGCTCAGCCATGCAGGTTGTTTGTGTGTTTTTCTGCTTCTCTAGACTAGAAGGAAGGCTGCACACACACACACACACACACACACTGAGGTTTACCACAGCTTTACTCAGCTGTTTATATGGCCTGGGTGTCTTTAGGTCTCAGCAGTGTACAGACAACACATGGTTCACCAAGAGTTTGGCCCACTTCACCTCATATGATACTTTCCTGTGATTACACACAAAGGTGACTCTTTTCCGCAAATATTCTCAAGTCAAGATTGTCTCACATTTATTGCTGATTTCAAATTGCCAAAAGGGAATGTAAATTATTTTTGTTATAGTTACTTGTATGAGAAACTACCTAGAAATTGATTTGCAGAATTTCTCAGAGCAAATCAGCTCTTTGGCAAATAATTAAGGCTTTCAAATGCTTTTAGTCATTCTCAGTAAATCACCTGCAGATAGAAACAGAAATTGAGATAACGTTTTACTGTTTTTAGAGAAAGTTCAGTGTCTCAAATACATGTAATTTACATAGATGTATTTTCAGACAACATGTCTTAAAAGGGACTCATTACTGTCAAAATACACGCCTCCCAATTATATGTGAACCTTTGACACACAATACTGAGTGTTTCTAAGACAAACGGCCTGTGGGGGATGGTACGAGCTTTATGGAGGGTTCTGATCCTAACAGGGGACCAGGGCTGTTAGGCTGTTAGGTTCTGGTTGTTATTAGACGTCCACAAGAAACACACTCAATTTATTTCTCTCCCATGTCCTCATTTTTCACAATGTCACCTTTATTCCTTTTCTCATCCTGTCACTGTGGTGAAAAAAAAAATGTTTCAGTCCCCTTAAGAGCACCGACTTTTAAAGACCTCAGTCTGTGCACATATACAGACTTTTGGGAATTTCAGAAACCATTGTTAGATTATATTTATTCAGAAATATATATAAATAAATATATATATTACAAACATTAATACATGATGTTCATCATTTCAAGTAAACTTTAATTTGATTAAACTAAATATAACTACTCCTATAAATAAAGCAAATTTTAGCTCCGCATGTTGCATTCACAGCTTAATAAAGAACACTGGAAACCACCAATATATGCAAAGCATTTCATGCTCTGTGCCTTTGTTGCTCATCGTTTTAGCACCACCTTCACACTTTTTAAAGGACACATCCTGTGAGTCGCCTCAAGCTTGGCAATCCATCTCCCTGACTTCTCCTCACTCGACAGAAGTGGAGAGGCAAAGGCTTCTGCTCCCGGTTTTGAGGTGGGAGAGAGAAAACTGTCGGGCAAGGTGAAATTTGGCAAATGAGAGGAACAAAACATCTGTGTGGCTCTTTGGAGCGAAGTCGAAATTGCTTTGAACCAGTTTTTGGTTTTTTTCTGCTTCAGGAACACACGAGAACATTTAGACTGTAATTAGAAATTAAAAATTCATTAGTTGAAGTTTTTCACTACATACGACTGGGCTTTTTTGGAGTAAAGAAGCTGCCTGCAGGATTATGGAGGATATCATCTTTAAACTCTCAACACAGAGACACAACAAAATTGGGCAACAACAGATTGAAAAAAAGGCGTTGCATGGTCCACCAAATTTTCCAGAAGGCATTGTCATACTTTTGCACAAACAGCACAAAAAGCATTAATAACCTGCCTTTTATTAAGGCTTCTGACCGGTGGTGGTGGTGTAATGAATGAGGAACAATTGACCATTGTTTAAACATTACATCTCACCCAGTTATTGTTACTGCTCATCTCTTTAAGACCAAATTGTTGGCAACTTCAAACAGGATAAAGCACCACGTCACAAAGCGCCATTCATCTTGAACCAAACCTCCTGAACATTGCAGCGAGTTCGTTGAACTCCAATGGCCTCCACAGAGTCGCCACCTCTCAATTCAGTAGAGCTTCTCTGGCATGTGCCGGAACAGCTTTCCATCTCGGATGCACATCTCGAAATTCTCCAACAACTGCATTACGCTATCAAGTCCGCATGAGCCAAAATCTCTGATAAATGTTTTTGACATGTTGTTGAATCTGTGACACAGAGAGTGAACACAGTTCTGAAGAGAAAACGTGGTCCGACCCAGTTCTTGCGTTGTGTTCCTAATAAAATGGCCAGTGAGTGTGTTCATAGATCATGATCTGCGTTTCGAAGGAAGCAGGATGTTAATGTTGTTGCTGGTCAGATCGAAGCCTATTCTGAAGTAATTTATAACTCTAGAAAATCAGACTATACGTTTTTCACATTATTATATTTTCATGTGGGGAAATAATGAGAAACCTTGTCACGTAACATGTGACACTCAGTAGACTTCATAAAAACACCAAAACCAGAAACGTACTATCAGCAGGTGTTGGACTAATCACTCAGGCCTGATTACTTCTCCGTTGCTCTTTGAGCCACTTTAGCTGCACTAAATGAAAAGTTATTTACTCTGCAAGCTACTCACTCCACACCGAAGCAATAAACATACAGCTGAAACAGATTTAATAAACAACAATCAGATGTTTCTTTGTAATCCGTTTGTGATGGGTATTTCCTCAGCTCGACCCCGTCGGTTTTTACAAACAAGATGAAAGACAGCTTATTTAGACACAGTGCGGGTGAAATAAAATAAAAAAGGGAAGAACGGTAAATTAAGTGGCTTAAATGTGGGGAGCAGCTGCAGCGCGGTCCTAAGGTGGAAGTTTCCGAGAAGGTGACTGAAACCCTGGGAGGATGTGTTTGCAGCTGCAGCAGGCCTCTCCTGTCTTCCCTGGTGAGAAGAGGATTCTCCCCTTTTTTTACCGCCTGTGTAATTTCATCTGTCTTTTCCGCTGAGGCCTCTAATGGAAAACCAAAACAAATGACCCATTATCCTGCAGAGGGACCGCTCCGTAGGAAAATAGGCGGCTTTCAGTGCACAGGCTCAGGGAATATACAGGAGCAGCGTTGTGAGAGGATTAGAGATGCCCATCTTGGACTCAGCTTGTCGACAAAAACATGAAATGAGTGAGTCACTGAGTGACAATCCCTTTATTTATTCAGCTCATGTGGAGAGAAAAAGCAAATCCAGTTAGGATGATATGAGACAAAGGTGAATCAGCGCTTCACGCAGCGTGACACAAGGGAAAACCCATAAGTCTGCTATAGGACGATCTGGTCGTGACTTGTTTTGTCACACCTCTACGATTTTTATTTGAATCTTTGTCCTGGTTGCTCTCATTCTTCTCTCTTTTCAAGTCCAGCACTGAAAAACAAAGTATTTCCTCCTCTTACAGATTTCTCCTGTTTCTGCTTCTTTGTCACATTGAGCAGCTGAGTTTATTTACAACTAAAGTAAAGCATATTCTAAATAAAATAACAATTGCTAATTTAAGTTTAGCGGGTGATAGAAGGTGATTATTAGGCAAATTAGCCGAAGAGTTGAGAAT